>NW_028122907.1:0-171415 GCF_965194805.1 Balaenoptera borealis
GTCACACATGCAGAAAAGACACTATGGCTGCTTAACGGGAAAGGTGAGGTGGGGTCATACATAAAACAAGGGTATCAAATTAGCTCAGATACCGTTCCATAAACCCAATATGTAGTAGACAAGACCTACTCCTTGCTCAGAGAACTGGACTCAACACGCCCTATTCACCGCACAAGAATATATCTGACTAGTAATAATCTTGAAACCTATGTATTGATATCTCTCTGTTAGTGTGTCAAGTGGGTGTAAAGCGGCATAAACACAGCCGTGAAAAGCAGCTAAACCCCATTATGAAAATAAATTACTTTGAAAAACCCATGAAACAACGACAGTGAAAGAGAGAGAAATTCTTACACAATGCGTTCAGGGGCTGTGATGCAACCTGGATTGACCATATCTAGACCCACAGCTGGATGAGACATAAGGGTGGACACTCTTGGGGCTGAGAGGTTTGGTGAGGTTGGGTGAGCAAACGCAGACCCTTTAAAGTAATACTGCGTGGTACCCATCGCATGGGTCCCACATCTCCAGCTTCAAGGGCATCTTCCTACATCGAAAACATGCATGAGAAACCCAGAAGATGGTACACCGTGTGATGGGGAAAGGTTTCTAAAACGCACCTCATTTCTCATCTCCTTGTGCCCGGGTTCGCCATTCCAGCCGCTTTACTAGCAATCTCCCTACTTGGAGCATCAGCACCTTTAACCTCCTGTTCCGTACAGGTTGCAATTTGTCCTGAGGATGAACGGGAAGACGGGGAACCAACGAGAGACTAGCTCTTGGTGTCGGGACAGGCACAGGTCACTCTATTTTCCCATCAGGAAGAAGAATTAACCACAGGCTCAGCCTGCCCCCCGGAACCAGAACAGGGCCTGAAGCCATCCTGCGCTTTTGCGGCCAGCTCCCAAAAAAGCGAGTTGTAAAATGGAGGTTCAGGGCACTGCAATTCACAAACCTGCAGAGTTATAAATGATAACTCTCGTCCACAAATATATTGAGGGAAGGCAAAGAAGAGGATTTGAAATCAAGGCAGAATTGCACGAAACAGATTTCAGGAGGTAGATACGAATCGCCTTTAACGCACATGAAAAGCGGCAAAACGTTGACAATGATGCCCTTGGCCAAAAAGGGCGTATGCGTTTTTTCCTGAATATATTCAGGAAAAAACGCATACGCCCTTTTTGGCCAACCAAGCAACCTGGAAAGGCAAATCAGCGCTACAGAGAAGTCTCGCTTCCCATCGGTCAAAAGGGCCATGCTGAAAAAAGTGTCAAAACCAGAAATGCAGGACAGGCCATGGAGAAATGGGAGCCTTGCTACACTGATGGGCGGGATGTAAATTGCCAACAGCCACTCTGGAGAAGTGTACGGTGTGTCCTGAAACATCTGAAAAACACAGCTTAGAGAGCATAGGGCACTTCCACTCATGGGGGTATAAATTGGGAAAATGAAAACTCAGCAAGACACAAGCACCCCAAAGTTGAGGGCTGCTCTGTTGACAAGGACCTCCACTTCATTCCACCTTCAATATCCCAGGAAAGAGAAAAATGGATAAAGAAGTTGTGGTCCTTATGTACAATGGAATATCACTCAGCCATGAAATCAATGTCATAAGGTTAGTAGCAGCATGATGAGTGGATTTAGGTACGACGATTCTAAGTGAAATAAGTCACACAGAAAAGGACACTTCTCATAAGGTATCACTGATAGAGGGAATGTAAAAACCGTTACACTTGAACTGAATTACCAAACAGAACAGAGTCACACATGCAGAAAAGACACTATGGCTGCTTAACGGGAAAGGTGAGGTGGGGTGATACATAAAACAAGGGTATCAAATTAGCTCAGATACCGTTCCATAAACCCAATATGTAGTAGACAAGACCTACTCCTTGCTCAGAGAACTGGACTCAACACGCCCTATTCACCGCACAAGAATATATCTGACTAGTAATAATCTTGAAACCTATGTATTGATATCTCTCTGTTAGTGTGTCAAGTGGGTGTAAAGCGGCATAAACACAGCCGTGAAAAGCAGCTAAACCCCATTATGAAAATAAATTACTTTGAAAAACCCATGAAACAACGACAGTGAAAGAGAGAGAAATTCTTACACAATGCGTTCAGGGGCTGTGATGCAACCTGGATTGACCATATCTAGACCCACAGCTGGATGAGACATAAGGGTGGACACTCTTGGGGCTGAGAGGTTTGGTGAGGTTGGGTGAGCAAACGCAGACCCTTTAAAGTAATACTGCGTGGTACCCATCGCATGGGTCCCACATCTCCAGCTTCAAGGGCATCTTCCTACATCGAAAACATGCATGAGAAACCCAGAAGATGGTACACCGTGTGATGGGGAAAGGTTTCTAAAACGCACCTCATTTCTCATCTCCTTGTGCCCGGGTTCGCCATTCCAGCCGCTTTACTAGCAATCTCCCTACTTGGAGCATCAGCACCTTTAACCTCCTGTTCCGTACAGGTTGCAATTTGTCCTGAGGATGAACGGGAAGACGGGGAACCAACGAGAGACTAGCTCTTGGTGTCGGGACAGGCACAGGTCACTCTATTTTCCCATCAGGAAGAAGAATTAACCACAGGCTCAGCCTGCCCCCCGGAACCAGAACAGGGCCTGAAGCCATCCTGCGCTTTTGCGGCCAGCTCCCAAAAAAGCGAGTTGTAAAATGGAGGTTCAGGGCACTGCAATTCACAAACCTGCAGAGTTATAAATGATAACTCTCGTCCACAAATATATTGAGGGAAGGCAAAGAAGAGGATTTGAAATCAAGGCAGAATTGCACGAAACAGATTTCAGGAGGTAGATACGAATCGCCTTTAACGCACATGAAAAGCGGCAAAACGTTGACAATGATGCCCTTGGCCAAAAAGGGCGTATGCGTTTTTTCCTGAATATATTCAGGAAAAAACGCATACGCCCTTTTTGGCCAACCAAGCAACCTGGAAAGGCAAATCAGCGCTACAGAGAAGTCTCGCTTCCCATCGGTCAAAAGGGCCATGCTGAAAAAAGTGTCAAAACCAGAAATGCAGGACAGGCCATGGAGAAATGGGAGCCTTGCTACACTGATGGGCGGGATGTAAATTGCCAACAGCCACTCTGGAGAAGTGTACGGTGTGTCCTGAAACATCTGAAAAACACAGCTTAGAGAGCATAGGGCACTTCCACTCATGGGGGTATAAATTGGGAAAATGAAAACTCAGCAAGACACAAGCACCCCAAAGTTGAGGGCTGCTCTGTTGACAAGGACCTCCACTTCATTCCACCTTCAATATCCCAGGAAAGAGAAAAATGGATAAAGAAGTTGTGGTCCTTATGTACAATGGAATATCACTCAGCCATGAAATCAATGACATAAGGTTAGTAGCAGCATGATGAGTGGATTTAGGTACGACGATTCTAAGTGAAATAAGTCACACAGAAAAGGACACTTCTCATAAGGTATCACTGATAGAGGGAATGTAAAAACCGTTACACTTGAACTGAATTACCAAACAGAACAGAGTCACACATGCAGAAAAGACACTATGGCTGCTTAACGGGAAAGGTGAGGTGGGGTGATACATAAAACAAGGGTATCAAATTAGCTCAGATACCGTTCCATAAACCCAATATGTAGTAGACAAGACCTACTCCTTGCTCAGAGAACTGGACTCAACACGCCCTATTCACCGCACAAGAATATATCTGACTAGTAATAATCTTGAAACCTATGTATTGATATCTCTCTGTTAGTGTGTCAAGTGGGTGTAAAGCGGCATAAACACAGCCGTGAAAAGCAGCTAAACCCCATTATGAAAATAAATTACTTTGAAAAACCCATGAAACAACGACAGTGAAAGAGAGAGAAATTCTTACACAATGCGTTCAGGGGCTGTGATGCAACCTGGATTGACCATATCTAGACCCACAGCTGGATGAGACATAAGGGTGGACACTCTTGGGGCTGAGAGGTTTGGTGAGGTTGGGTGAGCAAACGCAGACCCTTTAAAGTAATACTGCGTGGTACCCATCGCATGGGTCCCACATCTCCAGCTTCAAGGGCATCTTCCTACATCGAAAACATGCATGAGAAACCCAGAAGATGGTACACCGTGTGATGGGGAAAGGTTTCTAAAACGCACCTCATTTCTCATCTCCTTGTGCCCGGGTTCGCCATTCCAGCCGCTTTACTAGCAATCTCCCTACTTGGAGCATCAGCACCTTTAACCTCCTGTTCCGTACAGGTTGCAATTTGTCCTGAGGATGAACGGGAAGACGGGGAACCAACGAGAGACTAGCTCTTGGTGTCGGGACAGGCACAGGTCACTCTATTTTCCCATCAGGAAGAAGAATTAACCACAGGCTCAGCCTGCCCCCCGGAACCAGAACAGGGCCTGAAGCCATCCTGCGCTTTTGCGGCCAGCTCCCAAAAAAGCGAGTTGTAAAATGGAGGTTCAGGGCACTGCAATTCACAAACCTGCAGAGTTATAAATGATAACTCTCGTCCACAAATATATTGAGGGAAGGCAAAGAAGAGGATTTGAAATCAAGGCAGAATTGCACGAAACAGATTTCAGGAGGTAGATACGAATCGCCTTTAACGCACATGAAAAGCGGCAAAACGTTGACAATGATGCCCTTGGCCAAAAAGGGCGTATGCGTTTTTTCCTGAATATATTCAGGAAAAAACGCATACGCCCTTTTTGGCCAACCAAGCAACCTGGAAAGGCAAATCAGCGCTACAGAGAAGTCTCGCTTCCCATCGGTCAAAAGGGCCATGCTGAAAAAAGTGTCAAAACCAGAAATGCAGGACAGGCCATGGAGAAATGGGAGCCTTGCTACACTGATGGGCGGGATGTAAATTGCCAACAGCCACTCTGGAGAAGTGTACGGTGTGTCCTGAAACATCTGAAAAACACAGCTTAGAGAGCATAGGGCACTTCCACTCATGGGGGTATAAATTGGGAAAATGAAAACTCAGCAAGACACAAGCACCCCAAAGTTGAGGGCTGCTCTGTTGACAAGGACCTCCACTTCATTCCACCTTCAATATCCCAGGAAAGAGAAAAATGGATAAAGAAGTTGTGGTCCTTATGTACAATGGAATATCACTCAGCCATGAAATCAATGACATAAGGTTAGTAGCAGCATGATGAGTGGATTTAGGTACGACGATTCTAAGTGAAATAAGTCACACAGAAAAGGACACTTCTCATAAGGTATCACTGATAGAGGGAATGTAAAAACCGTTACACTTGAACTGAATTACCAAACAGAACAGAGTCACACATGCAGAAAAGACACTATGGCTGCTTAACGGGAAAGGTGAGGTGGGGTGATACATAAAACAAGGGTATCAAATTAGCTCAGATACCGTTCCATAAACCCAATATGTAGTAGACAAGACCTACTCCTTGCTCAGAGAACTGGACTCAACACGCCCTATTCACCGCACAAGAATATATCTGACTAGTAATAATCTTGAAACCTATGTATTGATATCTCTCTGTTAGTGTGTCAAGTGGGTGTAAAGCGGCATAAACACAGCCGTGAAAAGCAGCTAAACCCCATTATGAAAATAAATTACTTTGAAAAACCCATGAAACAACGACAGTGAAAGAGAGAGAAATTCTTACACAATGCGTTCAGGGGCTGTGATGCAACCTGGATTGACCATATCTAGACCCACAGCTGGATGAGACATAAGGGTGGACACTCTTGGGGCTGAGAGGTTTGGTGAGGTTGGGTGAGCAAACGCAGACCCTTTAAAGTAATACTGCGTGGTACCCATCGCATGGGTCCCAAATCTCCAGCTTCAAGGGCATCTTCCTACATCGAAAACATGCATGAGAAACCCAGAAGATGGTACACCGTGTGATGGGGAAAGGTTTCTAAAACGCACCTCATTTCTCATCTCCTTGTGCCCGGGTTCGCCATTCCAGCCGCTTTACTAGCAATCTCCCTACTTGGAGCATCAGCACCTTTAACCTCCTGTTCCGTACAGGTTGCAATTTGTCCTGAGGATGAACGGGAAGACGGGGAACCAACGAGAGACTAGCTCTTGGTGTCGGGACAGGCACAGGTCACTCTATTTTCCCATCAGGAAGAAGAATTAACCACAGGCTCAGCCTGCCCCCCGGAACCAGAACAGGGCCTGAAGCCATCCTGCGCTTTTGCGGCCAGCTCCCAAAAAAGCGAGTTGTAAAATGGAGGTTCAGGGCACTGCAATTCACAAACCTGCAGAGTTATAAATGATAACTCTCGTCCACAAATATATTGAGGGAAGGCAAAGAAGAGGATTTGAAATCAAGGCAGAATTGCACGAAACAGATTTCAGGAGGTAGATACGAATCGCCTTTAACGCACATGAAAAGCGGCAAAACGTTGACAATGATGCCCTTGGCCAAAAAGGGCGTATGCGTTTTTTCCTGAATATATTCAGGAAAAAACGCATACGCCCTTTTTGGCCAACCAAGCAACCTGGAAAGGCAAATCAGCGCTACAGAGAAGTCTCGCTTCCCATCGGTCAAAAGGGCCATGCTGAAAAAAGTGTCAAAACCAGAAATGCAGGACAGGCCATGGAGAAATGGGAGCCTTGCTACACTGATGGGCGGGATGTAAATTGCCAACAGCCACTCTGGAGAAGTGTACGGTGTGTCCTGAAACATCTGAAAAACACAGCTTAGAGAGCATAGGGCACTTCCACTCATGGGGGTATAAATTGGGAAAATGAAAACTCAGCAAGACACAAGCACCCCAAAGTTGAGGGCTGCTCTGTTGACAAGGACCTCCACTTCATTCCACCTTCAATATCCCAGGAAAGAGAAAAATGGATAAAGAAGTTGTGGTCCTTATGTACAATGGAATATCACTCAGCCATGAAATCAATGACATAAGGTTAGTAGCAGCATGATGAGTGGATTTAGGTACGACGATTCTAAGTGAAATAAGTCACACAGAAAAGGACACTTCTCATAAGGTATCACTGATAGAGGGAATGTAAAAACCGTTACACTTGAACTGAATTACCAAACAGAACAGAGTCACACATGCAGAAAAGACACTATGGCTGCTTAACGGGAAAGGTGAGGTGGGGTGATACATAAAACAAGGGTATCAAATTAGCTCAGATACCGTTCCATAAACCCAATATGTAGTAGACAAGACCTACTCCTTGCTCAGAGAACTGGACTCAACACGCCCTATTCACCGCACAAGAATATATCTGACTAGTAATAATCTTGAAACCTATGTATTGATATCTCTCTGTTAGTGTGTCAAGTGGGTGTAAAGCGGCATAAACACAGCCGTGAAAAGCAGCTAAACCCCATTATGAAAATAAATTACTTTGAAAAACCCATGAAACAACGACAGTGAAAGAGAGAGAAATTCTTACACAATGCGTTCAGGGGCTGTGATGCAACCTGGATTGACCATATCTAGACCCACAGCTGGATGAGACATAAGGGTGGACACTCTTGGGGCTGAGAGGTTTGGTGAGGTTGGGTGAGCAAACGCAGACCCTTTAAAGTAATACTGCGTGGTACCCATCGCATGGGTCCCAAATCTCCAGCTTCAAGGGCATCTTCCTACATCGAAAACATGCATGAGAAACCCAGAAGATGGTACACCGTGTGATGGGGAAAGGTTTCTAAAACGCACCTCATTTCTCATCTCCTTGTGCCCGGGTTCGCCATTCCAGCCGCTTTACTAGCAATCTCCCTACTTGGAGCATCAGCACCTTTAACCTCCTGTTCCGTACAGGTTGCAATTTGTCCTGAGGATGAACGGGAAGACGGGGAACCAACGAGAGACTAGCTCTTGGTGTCGGGACAGGCACAGGTCACTCTATTTTCCCATCAGGAAGAAGAATTAACCACAGGCTCAGCCTGCCCCCCGGAACCAGAACAGGGCCTGAAGCCATCCTGCGCTTTTGCGGCCAGCTCCCAAAAAAGCGAGTTGTAAAATGGAGGTTCAGGGCACTGCAATTCACAAACCTGCAGAGTTATAAATGATAACTCTCGTCCACAAATATATTGAGGGAAGGCAAAGAAGAGGATTTGAAATCAAGGCAGAATTGCACGAAACAGATTTCAGGAGGTAGATACGAATCGCCTTTAACGCACATGAAAAGCGGCAAAACGTTGACAATGATGCCCTTGGCCAAAAAGGGCGTATGCGTTTTTTCCTGAATATATTCAGGAAAAAACGCATACGCCCTTTTTGGCCAACCAAGCAACCTGGAAAGGCAAATCAGCGCTACAGAGAAGTCTCGCTTCCCATCGGTCAAAAGGGCCATGCTGAAAAAAGTGTCAAAACCAGAAATGCAGGACAGGCCATGGAGAAATGGGAGCCTTGCTACACTGATGGGCGGGATGTAAATTGCCAACAGCCACTCTGGAGAAGTGTACGGTGTGTCCTGAAACATCTGAAAAACACAGCTTAGAGAGCATAGGGCACTTCCACTCATGGGGGTATAAATTGGGAAAATGAAAAATCAGCAAGACACAAGCACCCCAAAGTTGAGGGCTGCTCTGTTGACAAGGACCTCCACTTCATTCCACCTTCAATATCCCAGGAAAGAGAAAAATGGATAAAGAAGTTGTGGTCCTTATGTACAATGGAATATCACTCAGCCATGAAATCAATGTCATAAGGCTAGTAGCAGCATGATGAGTGGATTTAGGTACGACGATTCTAAGTGAAATAAGTCACACAGAAAAGGACACTTCTCATAAGGTATCACTGATAGAGGGAATGTAAAAACCGTTACACTTGAACTGAATTACCAAACAGAACAGAGTCACACATGCAGAAAAGACACTCTGGCTGCTTAACGGGAAAGGTGAGGTGGGGTGATACATAAAACAAGGGTATCAAATTAGCTCAGATACCGTTCCATAAACCCAATATGTAGTAGACAAGACCTACTCCTTGCTCAGAGAACTGGACTCAACACGCCCTATTCACCGCACAAGAATATATCTGACTAGTAATAATCTTGAAACCTATGTATTGATATCTCTCTGTTAGTGTGTCAAGTGGGTGTAAAGCGGCATAAACACAGCCGTGAAAAGCAGCTAAACCCCATTATGAAAATAAATTACTTTGAAAAACCCATGAAACAACGACAGTGAAAGAGAGAGAAATTCTTACACAATGCGTTCAGGGGCTGTGATGCAACCTGGATTGACCATATCTAGACCCACAGCTGGATGAGACATAAGGGTGGACACTCTTGGGGCTGAGAGGTTTGGTGAGGTTGGGTGAGCAAACGCAGACCCTTTAAAGTAATACTGCGTGGTACCCATCGCATGGGTCCCAAATCTCCAGCTTCAAGGGCATCTTCCTACATCGAAAACATGCATGAGAAACCCAGAAGATGGTACACCGTGTGATGGGGAAAGGTTTCTAAAACGCACCTCATTTCTCATCTCCTTGTGCCCGGGTTCGCCATTCCAGCCGCTTTACTAGCAATCTCCCTACTTGGAGCATCAGCACCTTTAACCTCCTGTTCCGTACAGGTTGCAATTTGTCCTGAGGATGAACGGGAAGACGGGGAACCAACGAGAGACTAGCTCTTGGTGTCGGGACAGGCACAGGTCACTCTATTTTCCCATCAGGAAGAAGAATTAACCACAGGCTCAGCCTGCCCCCCGGAACCAGAACAGGGCCTGAAGCCATCCTGCGCTTTTGCGGCCAGCTCCCAAAAAAGCGAGTTGTAAAATGGAGGTTCAGGGCACTGCAATTCACAAACCTGCAGAGTTATAAATGATAACTCTCGTCCACAAATATATTGAGGGAAGGCAAAGAAGAGGATTTGAAATCAAGGCAGAATTGCACGAAACAGATTTCAGGAGGTAGATACGAATCGCCTTTAACGCACATGAAAAGCGGCAAAACGTTGACAATGATGCCCTTGGCCAAAAAGGGCGTATGCGTTTTTTCCTGAATATATTCAGGAAAAAACGCATACGCCCTTTTTGGCCAACCAAGCAACCTGGAAAGGCAAATCAGCGCTACAGAGAAGTCTCGCTTCCCATCGGTCAAAAGGGCCATGCTGAAAAAAGTGTCAAAACCAGAAATGCAGGACAGGCCATGGAGAAATGGGAGCCTTGCTACACTGATGGGCGGGATGTAAATTGCCAACAGCCACTCTGGAGAAGTGTACGGTGTGTCCTGAAACATCTGAAAAACACAGCTTAGAGAGCATAGGGCACTTCCACTCATGGGGGTATAAATTGGGAAAATGAAAAATCAGCAAGACACAAGCACCCCAAAGTTGAGGGCTGCTCTGTTGACAAGGACCTCCACTTCATTCCACCTTCAATATCCCAGGAAAGAGAAAAATGGATAAAGAAGTTGTGGTCCTTATGTACAATGGAATATCACTCAGCCATGAAATCAATGTCATAAGGCTAGTAGCAGCATGATGAGTGGATTTAGGTACGACGATTCTAAGTGAAATAAGTCACACAGAAAAGGACACTTCTCATAAGGTATCACTGATAGAGGGAATGTAAAAACCGTTACACTTGAACTGAATTACAAAACAGAACAGAGTCACACATGCAGAAAAGACACTCTGGCTGCTTAACGGGAAAGGTGAGGTGGGGTGATACATAAAACAAGGGTATCAAATTAGCTCAGATACCGTTCCATAAACCCAATATGTAGTAGACAAGACCTACTCCTTGCTCAGAGAACTGGACTCAACACGCCCTATTCACCGCACAAGAATATATCTGACTAGTAATAATCTTGAAACCTATGTATTGATATCTCTCTGTTAGTGTGTCAAGTGGGTGTAAAGCGGCATAAACACAGCCGTGAAAAGCAGCTAAACCCCATTATGAAAATAAATTACTTTGAAAAACCCATGAAACAACGACAGTGAAAGAGAGAGAAATTCTTACACAATGCGTTCAGGGGCTGTGATGCAACCTGGATTGACCATATCTAGACCCACAGCTGGATGAGACATAAGGGTGGACACTCTTGGGGCTGAGAGGTTTGGTGAGGTTGGGTGAGCAAACGCAGACCCTTTAAAGTAATACTGCGTGGTACCCATCGCATGGGTCCCAAATCTCCAGCTTCAAGGGCATCTTCCTACATCGAAAACATGCATGAGAAACCCAGAAGATGGTACACCGTGTGATGGGGAAAGGTTTCTAAAACGCACCTCATTTCTCATCTCCTTGTGCCCGGGTTCGCCATTCCAGCCGCTTTACTAGCAATCTCCCTACTTGGAGCATCAGCACCTTTAACCTCCTGTTCCGTACAGGTTGCAATTTGTCCTGAGGATGAACGGGAAGACGGGGAACCAACGAGAGACTAGCTCTTGGTGTCGGGACAGGCACAGGTCACTCTATTTTCCCATCAGGAAGAAGAATTAACCACAGGCTCAGCCTGCCCCCCGGAACCAGAACAGGGCCTGAAGCCATCCTGCGCTTTTGCGGCCAGCTCCCAAAAAAGCGAGTTGTAAAATGGAGGTTCAGGGCACTGCAATTCACAAACCTGCAGAGTTATAAATGATAACTCTCGTCCACAAATATATTGAGGGAAGGCAAAGAAGAGGATTTGAAATCAAGGCAGAATTGCACGAAACAGATTTCAGGAGGTAGATACGAATCGCCTTTAACGCACATGAAAAGCGGCAAAACGTTGACAATGATGCCCTTGGCCAAAAAGGGCGTATGCGTTTTTTCCTGAATATATTCAGGAAAAAACGCATACGCCCTTTTTGGCCAACCAAGCAACCTGGAAAGGCAAATCAGCGCTACAGAGAAGTCTCGCTTCCCATCGGTCAAAAGGGCCATGCTGAAAAAAGTGTCAAAACCAGAAATGCAGGACAGGCCATGGAGAAATGGGAGCCTTGCTACACTGATGGGCGGGATGTAAATTGCCAACAGCCACTCTGGAGAAGTGTACGGTGTGTCCTGAAACATCTGAAAAACACAGCTTAGAGAGCATAGGGCACTTCCACTCATGGGGGTATAAATTGGGAAAATGAAAAATCAGCAAGACACAAGCACCCCAAAGTTGAGGGCTGCTCTGTTGACAAGGACCTCCACTTCATTCCACCTTCAATATCCCAGGAAAGAGAAAAATGGATAAAGAAGTTGTGGTCCTTATGTACAATGGAATATCACTCAGCCATGAAATCAATGTCATAAGGCTAGTAGCAGCATGATGAGTGGATTTAGGTACGACGATTCTAAGTGAAATAAGTCACACAGAAAAGGACACTTCTCATAAGGTATCACTGATAGAGGGAATGTAAAAACCGTTACACTTGAACTGAATTACAAAACAGAACAGAGTCACACATGCAGAAAAGACACTATGGCTGCTTAACGGGAAAGGTGAGGTGGGGTGATACATAAAACAAGGGTATCAAATTAGCTCAGATACCGTTCCATAAACCCAATATGTAGTAGACAAGACCTACTCCTTGCTCAGAGAACTGGACTCAACACGCCCTATTCACCGCACAAGAATATATCTGACCAGTAATAATCTTGAAACCTATGTATTGATATCTCTCTGTTAGTGTGTCAAGTGGGTGTAAAGCGGCATAAACACAGCCGTGAAAAGCAGCTAAACCCCATTATGAAAATAAATTACTTTGAAAAACCCATGAAACAACGACAGTGAAAGAGAGAGAAATTCTTACACAATGAGTTCAGGGGCTGTGATGCAACCTGGATTGACCATATCTAGACCCACAGCTGGATGAGACATAAGGGTGGACACTCTTGGGGCTGAGAGGTTTGGTGAGGTTGGGTGAGCAAACGCAGACCCTTTAAAGTAATACTGCGTGGTACCCATCGCATGGGTCCCAAATCTCCAGCTTCAAGGGCATCTTCCTACATCGAAAACATGCATGAGAAACCCAGAAGATGGTACACCGTGTGATGGGGAAAGGTTTCTAAAACGCACCTCATTTCTCATCTCCTTGTGCCCGGGTTCGCCATTCCAGCCGCTTTACTAGCAATCTCCCTACTTGGAGCATCAGCACCTTTAACCTCCTGTTCCGTACAGGTTGCAATTTGTCCTGAGGATGAACGGGAAGACGGGGAACCAACGAGAGACTAGCTCTTGGTGTCGGGACAGGCACAGGTCACTCTATTTTCCCATCAGGAAGAAGAATTAACCACAGGCTCAGCCTGCCCCCCGGAACCAGAACAGGGCCTGAAGCCATCCTGCGCTTTTGCGGCCAGCTCCCAAAAAAGCGAGTTGTAAAATGGAGGTTCAGGGCACTGCAATTCACAAACCTGCAGAGTTATAAATGATAACTCTCGTCCACAAATATATTGAGGGAAGGCAAAGAAGAGGATTTGAAATCAAGGCAGAATTGCACGAAACAGATTTCAGGAGGTAGATACGAATCGCCTTTAACGCACATGAAAAGCGGCAAAACGTTGACAATGATGCCCTTGGCCAAAAAGGGCGTATGCGTTTTTTCCTGAATATATTCAGGAAAAAACGCATACGCCCTTTTTGGCCAACCAAGCAACCTGGAAAGGCAAATCAGCGCTACAGAGAAGTCTCGCTTCCCATCGGTCAAAAGGGCCATGCTGAAAAAAGTGTCAAAACCAGAAATGCAGGACAGGCCATGGAGAAATGGGAGCCTTGCTACACTGATGGGCGGGATGTAAATTGCCAACAGCCACTCTGGAGAAGTGTACGGTGTGTCCTGAAACATCTGAAAAACACAGCTTAGAGAGCATAGGGCACTTCCACTCATGGGGGTATAAATTGGGAAAATGAAAAATCAGCAAGACACAAGCACCCCAAAGTTGAGGGCTGCTCTGTTGACAAGGACCTCCACTTCATTCCACCTTCAATATCCCAGGAAAGAGAAAAATGGATAAAGAAGTTGTGGTCCTTATGTACAATGGAATATCACTCAGCCATGAAATCAATGTCATAAGGCTAGTAGCAGCATGATGAGTGGATTTAGGTACGACGATTCTAAGTGAAATAAGTCACACAGAAAAGGACACTTCTCATAAGGTATCACTGATAGAGGGAATGTAAAAACCGTTACACTTGAACTGAATTACAAAACAGAACAGAGTCACACATGCAGAAAAGACACTATGGCTGCTTAACGGGAAAGGTGAGGTGGGGTGATACATAAAACAAGGGTATCAAATTAGCTCAGATACCGTTCCATAAACCCAATATGTAGTAGACAAGACCTACTCCTTGCTCAGAGAACTGGACTCAACACGCCCTATTCACCGCACAAGAATATATCTGACCAGTAATAATCTTGAAACCTATGTATTGATATCTCTCTGTTAGTGTGTCAAGTGGGTGTAAAGCGGCATAAACACAGCCGTGAAAAGCAGCTAAACCCCATTATGAAAATAAATTACTTTGAAAAACCCATGAAACAACGACAGTGAAAGAGAGAGAAATTCTTACACAATGAGTTCAGGGGCTGTGATGCAACCTGGATTGACCATATCTAGACCCACAGCTGGATGAGACATAAGGGTGGACACTCTTGGGGCTGAGAGGTTTGGTGAGGTTGGGTGAGCAAACGCAGACCCTTTAAAGTAATACTGCGTGGTACCCATCGCATGGGTCCCAAATCTCCAGCTTCAAGGGCATCTTCCTACATCGAAAACATGCATGAGAAACCCAGAAGATGGTACACCGTGTGATGGGGAAAGGTTTCTAAAACGCACCTCATTTCTCATCTCCTTGTGCCCGGGTTCGCCATTCCAGCCGCTTTACTAGCAATCTCCCTACTTGGAGCATCAGCACCTTTAACCTCCTGTTCCGTACAGGTTGCAATTTGTCCTGAGGATGAACGGGAAGACGGGGAACCAACGAGAGACTAGCTCTTGGTGTCGGGACAGGCACAGGTCACTCTATTTTCCCATCAGGAAGAAGAATTAACCACAGGCTCAGCCTGCCCCCCGGAACCAGAACAGGGCCTGAAGCCATCCTGCGCTTTTGCGGCCAGCTCCCAAAAAAGCGAGTTGTAAAATGGAGGTTCAGGGCACTGCAATTCACAAACCTGCAGAGTTATAAATGATAACTCTCGTCCACAAATATATTGAGGGAAGGCAAAGAAGAGGATTTGAAATCAAGGCAGAATTGCACGAAACAGATTTCAGGAGGTAGATACGAATCGCCTTTAACGCACATGAAAAGCGGCAAAACGTTGACAATGATGCCCTTGGCCAAAAAGGGCGTATGCGTTTTTTCCTGAATATATTCAGGAAAAAACGCATACGCCCTTTTTGGCCAACCAAGCAACCTGGAAAGGCAAATCAGCGCTACAGAGAAGTCTCGCTTCCCATCGGTCAAAAGGGCCATGCTGAAAAAAGTGTCAAAACCAGAAATGCAGGACAGGCCATGGAGAAATGGGAGCCTTGCTACACTGATGGGCGGGATGTAAATTGCCAACAGCCACTCTGGAGAAGTGTACGGTGTGTCCTGAAACATCTGAAAAACACAGCTTAGAGAGCATAGGGCACTTCCACTCATGGGGGTATAAATTGGGAAAATGAAAAATCAGCAAGACACAAGCACCCCAAAGTTGAGGGCTGCTCTGTTGACAAGGACCTCCACTTCATTCCACCTTCAATATCCCAGGAAAGAGAAAAATGGATAAAGAAGTTGTGGTCCTTATGTACAATGGAATATCACTCAGCCATGAAATCAATGTCATAAGGCTAGTAGCAGCATGATGAGTGGATTTAGGTACGACGATTCTAAGTGAAATAAGTCACACAGAAAAGGACACTTCTCATAAGGTATCACTGATAGAGGGAATGTAAAAACCGTTACACTTGAACTGAATTACAAAACAGAACAGAGTCACACATGCAGAAAAGACACTATGGCTGCTTAACGGGAAAGGTGAGGTGGGGTGATACATAAAACAAGGGTATCAAATTAGCTCAGATACCGTTCCATAAACCCAATATGTAGTAGACAAGACCTACTCCTTGCTCAGAGAACTGGACTCAACACGCCCTATTCACCGCACAAGAATATATCTGACCAGTAATAATCTTGAAACCTATGTATTGATATCTCTCTGTTAGTGTGTCAAGTGGGTGTAAAGCGGCATAAACACAGCCGTGAAAAGCAGCTAAACCCCATTATGAAAATAAATTACTTTGAAAAACCCATGAAACAACGACAGTGAAAGAGAGAGAAATTCTTACACAATGAGTTCAGGGGCTGTGATGCAACCTGGATTGACCATATCTAGACCCACAGCTGGATGAGACATAAGGGTGGACACTCTTGGGGCTGAGAGGTTTGGTGAGGTTGGGTGAGCAAACGCAGACCCTTTAAAGTAATACTGCGTGGTACCCATCGCATGGGTCCCAAATCTCCAGCTTCAAGGGCATCTTCCTACATCGAAAACATGCATGAGAAACCCAGAAGATGGTACACCGTGTGATGGGGAAAGGTTTCTAAAACGCACCTCATTTCTCATCTCCTTGTGCCCGGGTTCGCCATTCCAGCCACTTTACTAGCAATCTCCCTACTTGGAGCATCAGCACCTTTAACCTCCTGTTCCGTACAGGTTGCAATTTGTCCTGAGGATGAACGGGAAGACGGGGAACCAACGAGAGACTAGCTCTTGGTGTCGGGACAGGCACAGGTCACTCTATTTTCCCATCAGGAAGAAGAATTAACCACAGGCTCAGCCTGCCCCCCGGAACCAGAACAGGGCCTGAAGCCATCCTGCGCTTTTGCGGCCAGCTCCCAAAAAAGCGAGTTGTAAAATGGAGGTTCAGGGCACTGCAATTCACAAACCTGCAGAGTTATAAATGATAACTCTCGTCCACAAATATATTGAGGGAAGGCAAAGAAGAGGATTTGAAATCAAGGCAGAATTGCACGAAACAGATTTCAGGAGGTAGATACGAATCGCCTTTAACGCACATGAAAAGCGGCAAAACGTTGACAATGATGCCCTTGGCCAAAAAGGGCGTATGCGTTTTTTCCTGAATATATTCAGGAAAAAACGCATACGCCCTTTTTGGCCAACCAAGCAACCTGGAAAGGCAAATCAGCGCTACAGAGAAGTCTCGCTTCCCATCGGTCAAAAGGGCCATGCTGAAAAAAGTGTCAAAACCAGAAATGCAGGACAGGCCATGGAGAAATGGGAGCCTTGCTACACTGATGGGCGGGATGTAAATTGCCAACAGCCACTCTGGAGAAGTGTACGGTGTGTCCTGAAACATCTGAAAAACACAGCTTAGAGAGCATAGGGCACTTCCACTCATGGGGGTATAAATTGGGAAAATGAAAAATCAGCAAGACACAAGCACCCCAAAGTTGAGGGCTGCTCTGTTGACAAGGACCTCCACTTCATTCCACCTTCAATATCCCAGGAAAGAGAAAAATGGATAAAGAAGTTGTGGTCCTTATGTACAATGGAATATCACTCAGCCATGAAATCAATGTCATAAGGCTAGTAGCAGCATGATGAGTGGATTTAGGTACGACGATTCTAAGTGAAATAAGTCACACAGAAAAGGACACTTCTCATAAGGTATCACTGATAGAGGGAATGTAAAAACCGTTACACTTGAACTGAATTACAAAACAGAACAGAGTCACACATGCAGAAAAGACACTATGGCTGCTTAACGGGAAAGGTGAGGTGGGGTGATACATAAAACAAGGGTATCAAATTAGCTCAGATACCGTTCCATAAACCCAATATGTAGTAGACAAGACCTACTCCTTGCTCAGAGAACTGGACTCAACACGCCCTATTCACCGCACAAGAATATATCTGACTAGTAATAATCTTGAAACCTATGTATTGATATCTCTCTGTTAGTGTGTCAAGTGGGTGTAAAGCGGCATAAACACAGCCGTGAAAAGCAGCTAAACCGCATTATGAAAATAAATTACTTTGAAAAACCCATGAAACAACGACAGTGAAAGAGAGAGAAATTCTTACACAATGAGTTCAGGGGCTGTGATGCAACCTGGATTGACCATATCTAGACCCACAGCTGGATGAGACATAAGGGTGGACACTCTTGGGGCTGAGAGGTTTGGTGAGGTTGGGTGAGCAAACGCAGACCCTTTAAAGTAATACTGCGTGGTACCCATCGCATGGGTCCCAAATCTCCAGCTTCAAGGGCATCTTCCTACATCGAAAACATGCATGAGAAACCCAGAAGATGGTACACCGTGTGATGGGGAAAGGTTTCTAAAACGCACCTCATTTCTCATCTCCTTGTGCCCGGGTTTGCCATTCCAGCCGCTTTACTAGCAATCTCCCTACTTGGAGCATCAGCACCTTTAACCTCCTGTTCCGTACAGGTTGCAATTTGTCCTGAGGATGAACGGGAAGACGGGGAACCAACGAGAGACTAGCTCTTGGTGTTGGGACAGGCACAGGTCACTCTATTTTCCCATCAGGAAGAAGAATTAACCACAGGCTCAGCCTGCCCCCCGGAACCAGAACAGGGCCTGAAGCCATCCTGCGCTTTTGCGGCCAGCTCCCAAAAAAGCGAGTTGTAAAATGGAGGTTCAGGGCACTGCAATTCACAAACCTGCAGAGTTATAAATGATAACTCTCGTCCACAAATATATTGAGGGAAGGCAAAGAAGAGGATTTGAAATCAAGGCAGAATTGCACGAAACAGATTTCAGGAGGTAGATACGAATCGCCTTTAACGCACATGAAAAGCGGCAAAACGTTGACAATGATGCCCTTGGCCAAAAAGGGCGTATGCGTTTTTTCCTGAATATATTCAGGAAAAAACGCATACGCCCTTTTTGGCCAACCAAGCAACCTGGAAAGGCAAATCAGCGCTACAGAGAAGTCTCGCTTCCCATCGGTCAAAAGGGCCATGCTGAAAAAAGTGTCAAAACCAGAAATGCAGGACAGGCCATGGAGAAATGGGAGCCTTGCTACACTGATGGGCGGGATGTAAATTGCCAACAGCCACTCTGGAGAAGTGTACGGTGTGTCCTGAAACATCTGAAAAACACAGCTTAGAGAGCATAGGGCACTTCCACTCATGGGGGTATAAATTGGGAAAATGAAAAATCAGCAAGACACAAGCACCCCAAAGTTGAGGGCTGCTCTGTTGACAAGGACCTCCACTTCATTCCACCTTCAATATCCCAGGAAAGAGAAAAATGGATAAAGAAGTTGTGGTCCTTATGTACAATGGAATATCACTCAGCCATGAAATCAATGTCATAAGGCTAGTAGCAGCATGATGAGTGGATTTAGGTACGACGATTCTAAGTGAAATAAGTCACACAGAAAAGGACACTTCTCATAAGGTATCACTGATAGAGGGAATGTAAAAACCGTTACACTTGAACTGAATTACAAAACAGAACAGAGTCACACATGCAGAAAAGACACTATGGCTGCTTAACGGGAAAGGTGAGGTGGGGTGATACATAAAACAAGGGTATCAAATTAGCTCAGATACCGTTCCATAAACCCAATATGTAGTAGACAAGACCTACTCCTTGCTCAGAGAACTGGACTCAACACGCCCTATTCACCGCACAAGAATATATCTGACCAGTAATAATCTTGAAACCTATGTATTGATATCTCTCTGTTAGTGTGTCAAGTGGGTGTAAAGCGGCATAAACACAGCCGTGAAAAGCAGCTAAACCCCATTATGAAAATAAATTACTTTGAAAAACCCATGAAACAACGACAGTGAAAGAGAGAGAAATTCTTACACAATGAGTTCAGGGGCTGTGATGCAACCTGGATTGACCATATCTAGACCCACAGCTGGATGAGACATAAGGGTGGACACTCTTGGGGCTGAGAGGTTTGGTGAGGTTGGGTGAGCAAACGCAGACCCTTTAAAGTAATACTGCGTGGTACCCATCGCATGGGTCCCAAATCTCCAGCTTCAAGGGCATCTTCCTACATCGAAAACATGCATGAGAAACCCAGAAGATGGTACACCGTGTGATGGGGAAAGGTTTCTAAAACGCACCTCATTTCTCATCTCCTTGTGCCCGGGTTCGCCATTCCAGCCGCTTTACTAGCAATCTCCCTACTTGGAGCATCAGCACCTTTAACCTCCTGTTCCGTACAGGTTGCAATTTGTCCTGAGGATGAACGGGAAGACGGGGAACCAACGAGAGACTAGCTCTTGGTGTCGGGACAGGCACAGGTCACTCTATTTTCCCATCAGGAAGAAGAATTAACCACAGGCTCAGCCTGCCCCCCGGAACCAGAACAGGGCCTGAAGCCATCCTGCGCTTTTGCGGCCAGCTCCCAAAAAAGCGAGTTGTAAAATGGAGGTTCAGGGCACTGCAATTCACAAACCTGCAGAGTTATAAATGATAACTCTCGTCCACAAATATATTGAGGGAAGGCAAAGAAGAGGATTTGAAATCAAGGCAGAATTGCACGAAACAGATTTCAGGAGGTAGATACGAATCGCCTTTAACGCACATGAAAAGCGGCAAAACGTTGACAATGATGCCCTTGGCCAAAAAGGGCGTATGCGTTTTTTCCTGAATATATTCAGGAAAAAACGCATACGCCCTTTTTGGCCAACCAAGCAACCTGGAAAGGCAAATCAGCGCTACAGAGAAGTCTCGCTTCCCATCGGTCAAAAGGGCCATGCTGAAAAAAGTGTCAAAACCAGAAATGCAGGACAGGCCATGGAGAAATGGGAGCCTTGCTACACTGATGGGCGGGATGTAAATTGCCAACAGCCACTCTGGAGAAGTGTACGGTGTGTCCTGAAACATCTGAAAAACACAGCTTAGAGAGCATAGGGCACTTCCACTCATGGGGGTATAAATTGGGAAAATGAAAAATCAGCAAGACACAAGCACCCCAAAGTTGAGGGCTGCTCTGTTGACAAGGACCTCCACTTCATTCCACCTTCAATATCCCAGGAAAGAGAAAAATGGATAAAGAAGTTGTGGTCCTTATGTACAATGGAATATCACTCAGCCATGAAATCAATGTCATAAGGCTAGTAGCAGCATGATGAGTGGATTTAGGTACGACGATTCTAAGTGAAATAAGTCACACAGAAAAGGACACTTCTCATAAGGTATCACTGATAGAGGGAATGTAAAAACCGTTACACTTGAACTGAATTACAAAACAGAACAGAGTCACACATGCAGAAAAGACACTATGGCTGCTTAACGGGAAAGGTGAGGTGGGGTGATACATAAAACAAGGGTATCAAATTAGCTCAGATACCGTTCCATAAACCCAATATGTAGTAGACAAGACCTACTCCTTGCTCAGAGAACTGGACTCAACACGCCCTATTCACCGCACAAGAATATATCTGACCAGTAATAATCTTGAAACCTATGTATTGATATCTCTCTGTTAGTGTGTCAAGTGGGTGTAAAGCGGCATAAACACAGCCGTGAAAAGCAGCTAAACCCCATTATGAAAATAAATTACTTTGAAAAACCCATGAAACAACGACAGTGAAAGAGAGAGAAATTCTTACACAATGAGTTCAGGGGCTGTGATGCAACCTGGATTGACCATATCTAGACCCACAGCTGGATGAGACATAAGGGTGGACACTCTTGGGGCTGAGAGGTTTGGTGAGGTTGGGTGAGCAAACGCAGACCCTTTAAAGTAATACTGCGTGGTACCCATCGCATGGGTCCCAAATCTCCAGCTTCAAGGGCATCTTCCTACATCGAAAACATGCATGAGAAACCCAGAAGATGGTACACCGTGTGATGGGGAAAGGTTTCTAAAACGCACCTCATTTCTCATCTCCTTGTGCCCGGGTTCGCCATTCCAGCCGCTTTACTAGCAATCTCCCTACTTGGAGCATCAGCACCTTTAACCTCCTGTTCCGTACAGGTTGCAATTTGTCCTGAGGATGAACGGGAAGACGGGGAACCAACGAGAGACTAGCTCTTGGTGTCGGGACAGGCACAGGTCACTCTATTTTCCCATCAGGAAGAAGAATTAACCACAGGCTCAGCCTGCCCCCCGGAACCAGAACAGGGCCTGAAGCCATCCTGCGCTTTTGCGGCCAGCTCCCAAAAAAGCGAGTTGTAAAATGGAGGTTCAGGGCACTGCAATTCACAAACCTGCAGAGTTATAAATGATAACTCTCGTCCACAAATATATTGAGGGAAGGCAAAGAAGAGGATTTGAAATCAAGGCAGAATTGCACGAAACAGATTTCAGGAGGTAGATACGAATCGCCTTTAACGCACATGAAAAGCGGCAAAACGTTGACAATGATGCCCTTGGCCAAAAAGGGCGTATGCGTTTTTTCCTGAATATATTCAGGAAAAAACGCATACGCCCTTTTTGGCCAACCAAGCAACCTGGAAAGGCAAATCAGCGCTACAGAGAAGTCTCGCTTCCCATCGGTCAAAAGGGCCATGCTGAAAAAAGTGTCAAAACCAGAAATGCAGGACAGGCCATGGAGAAATGGGAGCCTTGCTACACTGATGGGCGGGATGTAAATTGCCAACAGCCACTCTGGAGAAGTGTACGGTGTGTCCTGAAACATCTGAAAAACACAGCTTAGAGAGCATAGGGCACTTCCACTCATGGGGGTATAAATTGGGAAAATGAAAAATCAGCAAGACACAA
This sequence comes from Balaenoptera borealis, assembly GCF_965194805.1. Taxonomy (NCBI): domain Eukaryota; kingdom Metazoa; phylum Chordata; class Mammalia; order Artiodactyla; family Balaenopteridae; genus Balaenoptera; species Balaenoptera borealis. The sequence goes on from NW_028122907.1 coordinate 22,590, forward strand.
GCACCCCAAAGTTGAGGGCTGCTCTGTTGACAAGGACCTCCACTTCATTCCACCTTCAATATCCCAGGAAAGAGAAAAATGGATAAAGAAGTTGTGGTCCTTATGTACAATGGAATATCACTCAGCCATGAAATCAATGTCATAAGGCTAGTAGCAGCATGATGAGTGGATTTAGGTACGACGATTCTAAGTGAAATAAGTCACACAGAAAAGGACACTTCTCATAAGGTATCACTGATAGAGGGAATGTAAAAACCGTTACACTTGAACTGAATTACAAAACAGAACAGAGTCACACATGCAGAAAAGACACTATGGCTGCTTAACGGGAAAGGTGAGGTGGGGTGATACATAAAACAAGGGTATCAAATTAGCTCAGATACCGTTCCATAAACCCAATATGTAGTAGACAAGACCTACTCCTTGCTCAGAGAACTGGACTCAACACGCCCTATTCACCGCACAAGAATATATCTGACCAGTAATAATCTTGAAACCTATGTATTGATATCTCTCTGTTAGTGTGTCAAGTGGGTGTAAAGCGGCATAAACACAGCCGTGAAAAGCAGCTAAACCCCATTATGAAAATAAATTACTTTGAAAAACCCATGAAACAACGACAGTGAAAGAGAGAGAAATTCTTACACAATGAGTTCAGGGGCTGTGATGCAACCTGGATTGACCATATCTAGACCCACAGCTGGATGAGACATAAGGGTGGACACTCTTGGGGCTGAGAGGTTTGGTGAGGTTGGGTGAGCAAACGCAGACCCTTTAAAGTAATACTGCGTGGTACCCATCGCATGGGTCCCAAATCTCCAGCTTCAAGGGCATCTTCCTACATCGAAAACATGCATGAGAAACCCAGAAGATGGTACACCGTGTGATGGGGAAAGGTTTCTAAAACGCACCTCATTTCTCATCTCCTTGTGCCCGGGTTCGCCATTCCAGCCGCTTTACTAGCAATCTCCCTACTTGGAGCATCAGCACCTTTAACCTCCTGTTCCGTACAGGTTGCAATTTGTCCTGAGGATGAACGGGAAGACGGGGAACCAACGAGAGACTAGCTCTTGGTGTCGGGACAGGCACAGGTCACTCTATTTTCCCATCAGGAAGAAGAATTAACCACAGGCTCAGCCTGCCCCCCGGAACCAGAACAGGGCCTGAAGCCATCCTGCGCTTTTGCGGCCAGCTCCCAAAAAAGCGAGTTGTAAAATGGAGGTTCAGGGCACTGCAATTCACAAACCTGCAGAGTTATAAATGATAACTCTCGTCCACAAATATATTGAGGGAAGGCAAAGAAGAGGATTTGAAATCAAGGCAGAATTGCACGAAACAGATTTCAGGAGGTAGATACGAATCGCCTTTAACGCACATGAAAAGCGGCAAAACGTTGACAATGATGCCCTTGGCCAAAAAGGGCGTATGCGTTTTTTCCTGAATATATTCAGGAAAAAACGCATACGCCCTTTTTGGCCAACCAAGCAACCTGGAAAGGCAAATCAGCGCTACAGAGAAGTCTCGCTTCCCATCGGTCAAAAGGGCCATGCTGAAAAAAGTGTCAAAACCAGAAATGCAGGACAGGCCATGGAGAAATGGGAGCCTTGCTACACTGATGGGCGGGATGTAAATTGCCAACAGCCACTCTGGAGAAGTGTACGGTGTGTCCTGAAACATCTGAAAAACACAGCTTAGAGAGCATAGGGCACTTCCACTCATGGGGGTATAAATTGGGAAAATGAAAAATCAGCAAGACACAAGCACCCCAAAGTTGAGGGCTGCTCTGTTGACAAGGACCTCCACTTCATTCCACCTTCAATATCCCAGGAAAGAGAAAAATGGATAAAGAAGTTGTGGTCCTTATGTACAATGGAATATCACTCAGCCATGAAATCAATGTCATAAGGCTAGTAGCAGCATGATGAGTGGATTTAGGTACGACGATTCTAAGTGAAATAAGTCACACAGAAAAGGACACTTCTCATAAGGTATCACTGATAGAGGGAATGTAAAAACCGTTACACTTGAACTGAATTACAAAACAGAACAGAGTCACACATGCAGAAAAGACACTATGGCTGCTTAACGGGAAAGGTGAGGTGGGGTGATACATAAAACAAGGGTATCAAATTAGCTCAGATACCGTTCCATAAACCCAATATGTAGTAGACAAGACCTACTCCTTGCTCAGAGAACTGGACTCAACACGCCCTATTCACCGCACAAGAATATATCTGACTAGTAATAATCTTGAAACCTATGTATTGATATCTCTCTGTTAGTGTGTCAAGTGGGTGTAAAGCGGCATAAACACAGCCGTGAAAAGCAGCTAAACCCCATTATGAAAATAAATTACTTTGAAAAACCCATGAAACAACGACAGTGAAAGAGAGAGAAATTCTTACACAATGAGTTCAGGGGCTGTGATGCAACCTGGATTGACCATATCTAGACCCACAGCTGGATGAGACATAAGGGTGGACACTCTTGGGGCTGAGAGGTTTGGTGAGGTTGGGTGAGCAAACGCAGACCCTTTAAAGTAATACTGCGTGGTACCCATCGCATGGGTCCCAAATCTCCAGCTTCAAGGGCATCTTCCTACATCGAAAACATGCATGAGAAACCCAGAAGATGGTACACCGTGTGATGGGGAAAGGTTTCTAAAACGCACCTCATTTCTCATCTCCTTGTGCCCGGGTTCGCCATTCCAGCCGCTTTACTAGCAATCTCCCTACTTGGAGCATCAGCACCTTTAACCTCCTGTTCCGTACAGGTTGCAATTTGTCCTGAGGATGAACGGGAAGACGGGGAACCAACGAGAGACTAGCTCTTGGTGTCGGGACAGGCACAGGTCACTCTATTTTCCCATCAGGAAGAAGAATTAACCACAGGCTCAGCCTGCCCCCCGGAACCAGAACAGGGCCTGAAGCCATCCTGCGCTTTTGCGGCCAGCTCCCAAAAAAGCGAGTTGTAAAATGGAGGTTCAGGGCACTGCAATTCACAAACCTGCAGAGTTATAAATGATAACTCTCGTCCACAAATATATTGAGGGAAGGCAAAGAAGAGGATTTGAAATCAAGGCAGAATTGCACGAAACAGATTTCAGGAGGTAGATACGAATCGCCTTTAAAGCACATGAAAAGCGGCAAAACGTTGACAATGATGCCCTTGGCCAAAAAGGGCGTATGCGTTTTTTCCTGAATATATTCAGGAAAAAACGCATACGCCCTTTTTGGCCAACCAAGCAACCTGGAAAGGCAAATCAGCGCTACAGAGAAGTCTCGCTTCCCATCGGTCAAAAGGGCCATGCTGAAAAAAGTGTCAAAACCAGAAATGCAGGACAGGCCATGGAGAAATGGGAGCCTTGCTACACTGATGGGCGGGATGTAAATTGCCAACAGCCACTCTGGAGAAGTGTACGGTGTGTCCTGAAACATCTGAAAAACACAGCTTAGAGAGCATAGGGCACTTCCACTCATGGGGGTATAAATTGGGAAAATGAAAAATCAGCAAGACACAAGCACCCCAAAGTTGAGGGCTGCTCTGTTGACAAGGACCTCCACTTCATTCCACCTTCAATATCCCAGGAAAGAGAAAAATGGATAAAGAAGTTGTGGTCCTTATGTACAATGGAATATCACTCAGCCATGAAATCAATGTCATAAGGCTAGTAGCAGCATGATGAGTGGATTTAGGTACGACGATTCTAAGTGAAATAAGTCACACAGAAAAGGACACTTCTCATAAGGTATCACTGATAGAGGGAATGTAAAAACCGTTACACTTGAACTGAATTACAAAACAGAACAGAGTCACACATGCAGAAAAGACACTATGGCTGCTTAACGGGAAAGGTGAGGTGGGGTGATACATAAAACAAGGGTATCAAATTAGCTCAGATACCGTTCCATAAACCCAATATGTAGTAGACAAGACCTACTCCTTGCTCAGAGAACTGGACTCAACACGCCCTATTCACCGCACAAGAATATATCTGACTAGTAATAATCTTGAAACCTATGTATTGATATCTCTCTGTTAGTGTGTCAAGTGGGTGTAAAGCGGCATAAACACAGCCGTGAAAAGCAGCTAAACCCCATTATGAAAATAAATTACTTTGAAAAACCCATGAAACAACGACAGTGAAAGAGATAGAAATTCTTACACAATGAGTTCAGGGGCTGTGATGCAACCTGGATTGACCATATCTAGACCCACAGCTGGATGAGACATAAGGGTGGACACTCTTGGGGCTGAGAGGTTTGGTGAGGTTGGGTGAGCAAACGCAGACCCTTTAAAGTAATACTGCGTGGTACCCATCGCATGGGTCCCAAATCTCCAGCTTCAAGGGCATCTTCCTACATCGAAAACATGCATGAGAAACCCAGAAGATGGTACACCGTGTGATGGGGAAAGGTTTCTAAAACGCACCTCATTTCTCATCTCCTTGTGCCCAGGTTCGCCATTCCAGCCGCTTTACTAGCAATCTCCCTACTTGGAGCATCAGCACCTTTAACCTCCTGTTCCGTACAGGTTGCAATTTGTCCTGAGGATGAACGGGAAGACGGGGAACCAACGAGAGACTAGCTCTTGGTGTCGGGACAGGCACAGGTCACTCTATTTTCCCATCAGGAAGAAGAATTAACCACAGGCTCAGCCTGCCCCCCGGAACCAGAACAGGGCCTGAAGCCATCCTGCGCTTTTGCGGCCAGCTCCCAAAAAAGCGAGTTGTAAAATGGAGGTTCAGGGCACTGCAATTCACAAACCTGCAGAGTTATAAATGATAACTCTCGTCCACAAATATATTGAGGGAAGGCAAAGAAGAGGATTTGAAATCAAGGCAGAATTGCACGAAACAGATTTCAGGAGGTAGATACGAATCGCCTTTAACGCACATGAAAAGCGGCAAAACGTTGACAATGATGCCCTTGGCCAAAAAGGGCGTATGCGTTTTTTCCTGAATATATTCAGGAAAAAACGCATACGCCCTTTTTGGCCAACCAAGCAACCTGGAAAGGCAAATCAGCGCTATAGAGAAGTCTCGCTTCCCATCGGTCAAAAGGGCCATGCTGAAAAAAGTGTCAAAACCAGAAATGCAGGACAGGCCATGGAGAAATGGGAGCCTTGCTACACTGATGGGCGGGATGTAAATTGCCAACAGCCACTCTGGAGAAGTGTACGGTGTGTCCTGAAACATCTGAAAAACACAGCTTAGAGAGCATAGGGCACTTCCACTCATGGGGGTATAAATTGGGAAAATGAAAACTCAGCAAGACACAAGCACCCCAAAGTTGAGGGCTGCTCTGTTGACAAGGACCTCCACTTCATTCCACCTTCAATATCCCAGGAAAGAGAAAAATGGATAAAGAAGTTGTGGTCCTTATGTACAATGGAATATCACTCAGCCATGAAATCAATGTCATAAGGCTAGTAGCAGCATGATGAGTGGATTTAGGTACGACGATTCTAAGTGAAATAAGTCACACAGAAAAGGACACTTCTCATAAGGTATCACTGATAGAGGGAATGTAAAAACCGTTACACTTGAACTGAATTACAAAACAGAACAGAGTCACACATGCAGAAAAGACACTATGGCTGCTTAACGGGAAAGGTGAGGTGGGGTGATACATAAAACAAGGGTATCAAATTAGCTCAGATACCGTTCCATAAACCCAATATGTAGTAGACAAGACCTACTCCTTGCTCAGAGAACTGGACTCAACACGCCCTATTCACCGCACAAGAATATATCTGACTAGTAATAATCTTGAAACCTATGTATTGATATCTCTCTGTTAGTGTGTCAAGTGGGTGTAAAGCGGCATAAACACAGCCGTGAAAAGCAGCTAAACCCCATTATGAAAATAAATTACTTTGAAAAACCCATGAAACAACGACAGTGAAAGAGAGAGAAATTCTTACACAATGAGTTCAGGGGCTGTGATGCAACCTGGATTGACCATATCTAGACCCACAGCTGGATGAGACATAAGGGTGGACACTCTTGGGGCTGAGAGGTTTGGTGAGGTTGGGTGAGCAAACGCAGACCCTTTAAAGTAATACTGCGTGGTACCCATCGCATGGGTCCCAAATCTCCAGCTTCAAGGGCATCTTCCTACATCGAAAACATGCATGAGAAACCCAGAAGATGGTACACCGTGTGATGGGGAAAGGTTTCTAAAACGCACCTCATTTCTCATCTCCTTGTGCCCGGGTTCGCCATTCCAGCCGCTTTACTAGCAATCTCCCTACTTGGAGCATCAGCACCTTTAACCTCCTGTTCCGTACAGGTTGCAATTTGTCCTGAGGATGAACGGGAAGACGGGGAACCAACGAGAGACTAGCTCTTGGTGTCGGGACAGGCACAGGTCACTCTATTTTCCCATCAGGAAGAAGAATTAACCACAGGCTCAGCCTGCCCCCCGGAACCAGAACAGGGCCTGAAGCCATCCTGCGCTTTTGCGGCCAGCTCCCAAAAAAGCGAGTTGTAAAATGGAGGTTCAGGGCACTGCAATTCACAAACCTGCAGAGTTATAAATGATAACTCTCGTCCACAAATATATTGAGGGAAGGCAAAGAAGAGGATTTGAAATCAAGGCAGAATTGCACGAAACAGATTTCAGGAGGTAGATACGAATCGCCTTTAACGCACATGAAAAGCGGCAAAACGTTGACAATGATGCCCTTGGCCAAAAAGGGCGTATGCGTTTTTTCCTGAATATATTCAGGAAAAAACGCATACGCCCTTTTTGGCCAACCAAGCAACCTGGAAAGGCAAATCAGCGCTACAGAGAAGTCTCGCTTCCCATCGGTCAAAAGGGCCATGCTGAAAAAAGTGTCAAAACCAGAAATGCAGGACAGGCCATGGAGAAATGGGAGCCTTGCTACACTGATGGGCGGGATGTAAATTGCCAACAGCCACTCTGGAGAAGTGTACGGTGTGTCCTGAAACATCTGAAAAACACAGCTTAGAGAGCATAGGGCACTTCCACTCATGGGGGTATAAATTGGGAAAATGAAAAATCAGCAAGACACAAGCACCCCAAAGTTGAGGGCTGCTCTGTTGACAAGGACCTCCACTTCATTCCACCTTCAATATCCCAGGAAAGAGAAAAATGGATAAAGAAGTTGTGGTCCTTATGTACAATGGAATATCACTCAGCCATGAAATCAATGTCATAAGGCTAGTAGCAGCATGATGAGTGGATTTAGGTACGACGATTCTAAGTGAAATAAGTCACACAGAAAAGGACACTTCTCATAAGGTATCACTGATAGAGGGAATGTAAAAACCGTTACACTTGAACTGAATTACAAAACAGAACAGAGTCACACATGCAGAAAAGACACTATGGCTGCTTAACGGGAAAGGTGAGGTGGGGTGATACATAAAACAAGGGTATCAAATTAGCTCAGATACCGTTCCATAAACCCAATATGTAGTAGACAAGACCTACTCCTTGCTCAGAGAACTGGACTCAACACGCCCTATTCACCGCACAAGAATATATCTGACTAGTAATAATCTTGAAACCTATGTATTGATATCTCTCTGTTAGTGTGTCAAGTGGGTGTAAAGCGGCATAAACACAGCCGTGAAAAGCAGCTAAACCCCATTATGAAAATAAATTACTTTGAAAAACCCATGAAACAACGACAGTGAAAGAGAGAGAAATTCTTACACAATGAGTTCAGGGGCTGTGATGCAACCTGGATTGACCATATCTAGACCCACAGCTGGATGAGACATAAGGGTGGACACTCTTGGGGCTGAGAGGTTTGGTGAGGTTGGGTGAGCAAACGCAGACCCTTTAAAGTAATACTGCGTGGTACCCATCGCATGGGTCCCAAATCTCCAGCTTCAAGGGCATCTTCCTACATCGAAAACATGCATGAGAAACCCAGAAGATGGTACACCGTGTGATGGGGAAAGGTTTCTAAAACGCACCTCATTTCTCATCTCCTTGTGCCCGGGTTCGCCATTCCAGCCGCTTTACTAGCAATCTCCCTACTTGGAGCATCAGCACCTTTAACCTCCTGTTCCGTACAGGTTGCAATTTGTCCTGAGGATGAACGGGAAGACGGGGAACCAACGAGAGACTAGCTCTTGGTGTCGGGACAGGCACAGGTCACTCTATTTTCCCATCAGGAAGAAGAATTAACCACAGGCTCAGCCTGCCCCCCGGAACCAGAACAGGGCCTGAAGCCATCCTGCGCTTTTGCGGCCAGCTCCCAAAAAAGCGAGTTGTAAAATGGAGGTTCAGGGCACTGCAATTCACAAACCTGCAGAGTTATAAATGATAACTCTCGTCCACAAATATATTGAGGGAAGGCAAAGAAGAGGATTTGAAATCAAGGCAGAATTGCACGAAACAGATTTCAGGAGGTAGATACGAATCGCCTTTAACGCACATGAAAAGCGGCAAAACGTTGACAATGATGCCCTTGGCCAAAAAGGGCGTATGCGTTTTTTCCTGAATATATTCAGGAAAAAACGCATACGCCCTTTTTGGCCAACCAAGCAACCTGGAAAGGCAAATCAGCGCTACAGAGAAGTCTCGCTTCCCATCGGTCAAAAGGGCCATGCTGAAAAAAGTGTCAAAACCAGAAATGCAGGACAGGCCATGGAGAAATGGGAGCCTTGCTACACTGATGGGCGGGATGTAAATTGCCAACAGCCACTCTGGAGAAGTGTACGGTGTGTCCTGAAACATCTGAAAAACACAGCTTAGAGAGCATAGGGCACTTCCACTCATGGGGGTATAAATTGGGAAAATGAAAAATCAGCAAGACACAAGCACCCCAAAGTTGAGGGCTGCTCTGTTGACAAGGACCTCCACTTCATTCCACCTTCAATATCCCAGGAAAGAGAAAAATGGATAAAGAAGTTGTGGTCCTTATGTACAATGGAATATCACTCAGCCATGAAATCAATGTCATAAGGCTAGTAGCAGCATGATGAGTGGATTTAGGTACGACGATTCTAAGTGAAATAAGTCACACAGAAAAGGACACTTCTCATAAGGTATCACTGATAGAGGGAATGTAAAAACCGTTACACTTGAACTGAATTACAAAACAGAACAGAGTCACACATGCAGAAAAGACACTATGGCTGCTTAACGGGAAAGGTGAGGTGGGGTGATACATAAAACAAGGGTATCAAATTAGCTCAGATACCGTTCCATAAACCCAATATGTAGTAGACAAGACCTACTCCTTGCTCAGAGAACTGGACTCAACACGCCCTATTCACCGCACAAGAATATATCTGACTAGTAATAATCTTGAAACCTATGTATTGATATCTCTCTGTTAGTGTGTCAAGTGGGTGTAAAGCGGCATAAACACAGCCGTGAAAAGCAGCTAAACCCCATTATGAAAATAAATTACTTTGAAAAACCCATGAAACAACGACAGTGAAAGAGAGAGAAATTCTTACACAATGAGTTCAGGGGCTGTGATGCAACCTGGATTGACCATATCTAGACCCACAGCTGGATGAGACATAAGGGTGGACACTCTTGGGGCTGAGAGGTTTGGTGAGGTTGGGTGAGCAAACGCAGACCCTTTAAAGTAATACTGCGTGGTACCCATCGCATGGGTCCCAAATCTCCAGCTTCAAGGGCATCTTCCTACATCGAAAACATGCATGAGAAACCCAGAAGATGGTACACCGTGTGATGGGGAAAGGTTTCTAAAACGCACCTCATTTCTCATCTCCTTGTGCCCGGGTTCGCCATTCCAGCCGCTTTACTAGCAATCTCCCTACTTGGAGCATCAGCACCTTTAACCTCCTGTTCCGTACAGGTTGCAATTTGTCCTGAGGATGAACGGGAAGACGGGGAACCAACGAGAGACTAGCTCTTGGTGTCGGGACAGGCACAGGTCACTCTATTTTCCCATCAGGAAGAAGAATTAACCACAGGCTCAGCCTGCCCCCCGGAACCAGAACAGGGCCTGAAGCCATCCTGCGCTTTTGCGGCCAGCTCCCAAAAAAGCGAGTTGTAAAATGGAGGTTCAGGGCACTGCAATTCACAAACCTGCAGAGTTATAAATGATAACTCTCGTCCACAAATATATTGAGGGAAGGCAAAGAAGAGGATTTGAAATCAAGGCAGAATTGCACGAAACAGATTTCAGGAGGTAGATACGAATCGCCTTTAACGCACATGAAAAGCGGCAAAACGTTGACAATGATGCCCTTGGCCAAAAAGGGCGTATGCGTTTTTTCCTGAATATATTCAGGAAAAAACGCATACGCCCTTTTTGGCCAACCAAGCAACCTGGAAAGGCAAATCAGCGCTACAGAGAAGTCTCGCTTCCCATCGGTCAAAAGGGCCATGCTGAAAAAAGTGTCAAAACCAGAAATGCAGGACAGGCCATGGAGAAATGGGAGCCTTGCTACACTGATGGGCGGGATGTAAATTGCCAACAGCCACTCTGGAGAAGTGTACGGTGTGTCCTGAAACATCTGAAAAACACAGCTTAGAGAGCATAGGGCACTTCCACTCATGGGGGTATAAATTGGGAAAATGAAAACTCAGCAAGACACAAGCACCCCAAAGTTGAGGGCTGCTCTGTTGACAAGGACCTCCACTTCATTCCACCTTCAATATCCCAGGAAAGAGAAAAATGGATAAAGAAGTTGTGGTCCTTATGTACAATGGAATATCACTCAGCCATGAAATCAATGTCATAAGGCTAGTAGCAGCATGATGAGTGGATTTAGGTACGACGATTCTAAGTGAAATAAGTCACACAGAAAAGGACACTTCTCATAAGGTATCACTGATAGAGGGAATGTAAAAACCGTTACACTTGAACTGAATTACAAAACAGAACAGAGTCACACATGCAGAAAAGACACTATGGCTGCTTAACGGGAAAGGTGAGGTGGGGTGATACATAAAACAAGGGTATCAAATTAGCTCAGATACCGTTCCATAAACCCAATATGTAGTAGACAAGACCTACTCCTTGCTCAGAGAACTGGACTCAACACGCCCTATTCACCGCACAAGAATATATCTGACTAGTAATAATCTTGAAACCTATGTATTGATATCTCTCTGTTAGTGTGTCAAGTGGGTGTAAAGCGGCATAAACACAGCCGTGAAAAGCAGCTAAACCCCATTATGAAAATAAATTACTTTGAAAAACCCATGAAACAACGACAGTGAAAGAGATAGAAATTCTTACACAATGAGTTCAGGGGCTGTGATGCAACCTGGATTGACCATATCTAGACCCACAGCTGGATGAGACATAAGGGTGGACACTCTTGGGGCTGAGAGGTTTGGTGACGTTGGGTGAGCAAACGCAGACCCTTTAAAGTAATACTGCGTGGTACCCATCGCATGGGTCCCAAATCTCCAGCTTCAAGGGCATCTTCCTACATCGAAAACATGCATGAGAAACCCAGAAGATGGTACACCGTGTGATGGGGAAAGGTTTCTAAAACGCACCTCATTTCTCATCTCCTTGTGCCCGGGTTCGCCATTCCAGCCGCTTTACTAGCAATCTCCCTACTTGGAGCATCAGCACCTTTAACCTCCTGTTCCGTACAGGTTGCAATTTGTCCTGAGGATGAACGGGAAGACGGGGAACCAACGAGAGACTAGCTCTTGGTGTCGGGACAGGCACAGGTCACTCTATTTTCCCATCAGGAAGAAGAATTAACCACAGGCTCAGCCTGCCCCCCGGAACCAGAACAGGGCCTGAAGCCATCCTGCGCTTTTGCGGCCAGCTCCCAAAAAAGCGAGTTGTAAAATGGAGGTTCAGGGCACTGCAATTCACAAACCTGCAGAGTTATAAATGATAACTCTCGTCCACAAATATATTGAGGGAAGGCAAAGAAGAGGATTTGAAATCAAGGCAGAATTGCACGAAACAGATTTCAGGAGGTAGATACGAATCGCCTTTAACGCACATGAAAAGCGGCAAAACGTTGACAATGATGCCCTTGGCCAAAAAGGGCGTATGCGTTTTTTCCTGAATATATTCAGGAAAAAACGCATACGCCCTTTTTGGCCAACCAAGCAACCTGGAAAGGCAAATCAGCGCTACAGAGAAGTCTCGCTTCCCATCGGTCAAAAGGGCCATGCTGAAAAAAGTGTCAAAACCAGAAATGCAGGACAGGCCATGGAGAAATGGGAGCCTTGCTACACTGATGGGCGGGATGTAAATTGCCAACAGCCACTCTGGAGAAGTGTACGGTGTGTCCTGAAACATCTGAAAAACACAGCTTAGAGAGCATAGGGCACTTCCACTCATGGGGGTATAAATTGGGAAAATGAAAACTCAGCAAGACACAAGCACCCCAAAGTTGAGGGCTGCTCTGTTGACAAGGACCTCCACTTCATTCCACCTTCAATATCCCAGGAAAGAGAAAAATGGATAAAGAAGTTGTGGTCCTTATGTACAATGGAATATCACTCAGCCATGAAATCAATGTCATAAGGCTAGTAGCAGCATGATGAGTGGATTTAGGTACGACGATTCTAAGTGAAATAAGTCACACAGAAAAGGACACTTCTCATAAGGTATCACTGATAGAGGGAATGTAAAAACCGTTACACTTGAACTGAATTACAAAACAGAACAGAGTCACACATGCAGAAAAGACACTATGGCTGCTTAACGGGAAAGGTGAGGTGGGGTGATACATAAAACAAGGGTATCAAATTAGCTCAGATACCGTTCCATAAACCCAATATGTAGTAGACAAGACCTACTCCTTGCTCAGAGAACTGGACTCAACACGCCCTATTCACCGCACAAGAATATATCTGACTAGTAATAATCTTGAAACCTATGTATTGATATCTCTCTGTTAGTGTGTCAAGTGGGTGTAAAGCGGCATAAACACAGCCGTGAAAAGCAGCTAAACCCCATTATGAAAATAAATTACTTTGAAAAACCCATGAAACAACGACAGTGAAAGAGATAGAAATTCTTACACAATGAGTTCAGGGGCTGTGATGCAACCTGGATTGACCATATCTAGACCCACAGCTGGATGAGACATAAGGGTGGACACTCTTGGGGCTGAGAGGTTTGGTGACGTTGGGTGAGCAAACGCAGACCCTTTAAAGTAATACTGCGTGGTACCCATCGCATGGGTCCCAAATCTCCAGCTTCAAGGGCATCTTCCTACATCGAAAACATGCATGAGAAACCCAGAAGATGGTACACCGTGTGATGGGGAAAGGTTTCTAAAACGCACCTCATTTCTCATCTCCTTGTGCCCGGGTTCGCCATTCCAGCCGCTTTACTAGCAATCTCCCTACTTGGAGCATCAGCACCTTTAACCTCCTGTTCCGTACAGGTTGCAATTTGTCCTGAGGATGAACGGGAAGACGGGGAACCAACGAGAGACTAGCTCTTGGTGTCGGGACAGGCACAGGTCACTCTATTTTCCCATCAGGAAGAAGAATTAACCACAGGCTCAGCCTGCCCCCCGGAACCAGAACAGGGCCTGAAGCCATCCTGCGCTTTTGCGGCCAGCTCCCAAAAAAGCGAGTTGTAAAATGGAGGTTCAGGGCACTGCAATTCACAAACCTGCAGAGTTATAAATGATAACTCTCGTCCACAAATATATTGAGGGAAGGCAAAGAAGAGGATTTGAAATCAAGGCAGAATTGCACGAAACAGATTTCAGGAGGTAGATACGAATCGCCTTTAACGCACATGAAAAGCGGCAAAACGTTGACAATGATGCCCTTGGCCAAAAAGGGCGTATGCGTTTTTTCCTGAATATATTCAGGAAAAAACGCATACGCCCTTTTTGGCCAACCAAGCAACCTGGAAAGGCAAATCAGCGCTACAGAGAAGTCTCGCTTCCCATCGGTCAAAAGGGCCATGCTGAAAAAAGTGTCAAAACCAGAAATGCAGGACAGGCCATGGAGAAATGGGAGCCTTGCTACACTGATGGGCGGGATGTAAATTGCCAACAGCCACTCTGGAGAAGTGTACGGTGTGTCCTGAAACATCTGAAAAACACAGCTTAGAGAGCATAGGGCACTTCCACTCATGGGGGTATAAATTGGGAAAATGAAAAATCAGCAAGACACAAGCACCCCAAAGTTGAGGGCTGCTCTGTTGACAAGGACCTCCACTTCATTCCACCTTCAATATCCCAGGAAAGAGAAAAATGGATAAAGAAGTTGTGGTCCTTATGTACAATGGAATATCACTCAGCCATGAAATCAATGTCATAAGGCTAGTAGCAGCATGATGAGTGGATTTAGGTACGACGATTCTAAGTGAAATAAGTCACACAGAAAAGGACACTTCTCATAAGGTATCACTGATAGAGGGAATGTAAAAACCGTTACACTTGAACTGAATTACAAAACAGAACAGAGTCACACATGCAGAAAAGACACTATGGCTGCTTAACGGGAAAGGTGAGGTGGGGTGATACATAAAACAAGGGTATCAAATTAGCTCAGATACCGTTCCATAAACCCAATATGTAGTAGACAAGACCTACTCCTTGCTCAGAGAACTGGACTCAACACGCCCTATTCACCGCACAAGAATATATCTGACTAGTAATAATCTTGAAACCTATGTATTGATATCTCTCTGTTAGTGTGTCAAGTGGGTGTAAAGCGGCATAAACACAGCCGTGAAAAGCAGCTACACCCCATTATGAAAATAAATTACTTTGAAAAACCCATGAAACAACGACAGTGAAAGAGAGAGAAATTCTTACACAATGAGTTCAGGGGCTGTGATGCAACCTGGATTGACCATATCTAGACCCACAGCTGGATGAGACATAAGGGTGGACACTCTTGGGGCTGAGAGGTTTGGTGAGGTTGGGTGAGCAAACGCAGACCCTTTAAAGTAATACTGCGTGGTACCCATCGCATGGGTCCCAAATCTCCAGCTTCAAGGGCATCTTCCTACATCGAAAACATGCATGAGAAACCCAGAAGATGGTACACCGTGTGATGGGGAAAGGTTTCTAAAACGCACCTCATTTCTCATCTCCTTGTGCCCGGGTTCGCCATTCCAGCCGCTTTACTAGCAATCTCCCTACTTGGAGCATCAGCACCTTTAACCTCCTGTTCCGTACAGGTTGCAATTTGTCCTGAGGATGAACGGGAAGACGGGGAACCAACGAGAGACTAGCTCTTGGTGTCGGGACAGGCACAGGTCACTCTATTTTCCCATCAGGAAGAAGAATTAACCACAGGCTCAGCCTGCCCCCCGGAACCAGAACAGGGCCTGAAGCCATCCTGCGCTTTTGCGGCCAGCTCCCAAAAAAGCGAGTTGTAAAATGGAGGTTCAGGGCACTGCAATTCACAAACCTGCAGAGTTATAAATGATAACTCTCGTCCACAAATATATTGAGGGAAGGCAAAGAAGAGGATTTGAAATCAAGGCAGAATTGCACGAAACAGATTTCAGGAGGTAGATACGAATCGCCTTTAACGCACATGAAAAGCGGCAAAACGTTGACAATGATGCCCTTGGCCAAAAAGGGCGTATGCGTTTTTTCCTGAATATATTCAGGAAAAAACGCATACGCCCTTTTTGGCCAACCAAGCAACCTGGAAAGGCAAATCAGCGCTACAGAGAAGTCTCGCTTCCCATCGGTCAAAAGGGCCATGCTGAAAAAAGTGTCAAAACCAGAAATGCAGGACAGGCCATGGAGAAATGGGAGCCTTGCTACACTGATGGGCGGGATGTAAATTGCCAACAGCCACTCTGGAGAAGTGTACGGTGTGTCCTGAAACATCTGAAAAACACAGCTTAGAGAGCATAGGGCACTTCCACTCATGGGGGTATAAATTGGGAAAATGAAAAATCAGCAAGACACAAGCACCCCAAAGTTGAGGGCTGCTCTGTTGACAAGGACCTCCACTTCATTCCACCTTCAATATCCCAGGAAAGAGAAAAATGGATAAAGAAGTTGTGGTCCTTATGTACAGTGGAATATCACTCAGCCATGAAATCAATGTCATAAGGCTAGTAGCAGCATGATGAGTGGATTTAGGTACGACGATTCTAAGTGAAATAAGTCACACAGAAAAGGACACTTCTCATAAGGTATCACTGATAGAGGGAATGTAAAAACCGTTACACTTGAACTGAATTACAAAACAGAACAGAGTCACACATGCAGAAAAGACACTATGGCTGCTTAACGGGAAAGGTGAGGTGGGGTGATACATAAAACAAGGGTATCAAATTAGCTCAGATACCGTTCCATAAACCCAATATGTAGTAGACAAGACCTACTCCTTGCTCAGAGAACTGGACTCAACACGCCCTATTCACCGCACAAGAATATATCTGACTAGTAATAATCTTGAAACCTATGTATTGATATCTCTCTGTTAGTGTGTCAAGTGGGTGTAAAGCGGCATAAACACAGCCGTGAAAAGCAGCTACACCCCATTATGAAAATAAATTACTTTGAAAAACCCATGAAACAACGACAGTGAAAGAGAGAGAAATTCTTACACAATGAGTTCAGGGGCTGTGATGCAACCTGGATTGACCATATCTAGACCCACAGCTGGATGAGACATAAGGGTGGACACTCTTGGGGCTGAGAGGTTTGGTGAGGTTGGGTGAGCAAACGCAGACCCTTTAAAGTAATACTGCGTGGTACCCATCGCATGGGTCCCAAATCTCCAGCTTCAAGGGCATCTTCCTACATCGAAAACATGCATGAGAAACCCAGAAGATGGTACACCGTGTGATGGGGAAAGGTTTCTAAAACGCACCTCATTTCTCATCTCCTTGTGCCCGGGTTCGCCATTCCAGCCGCTTTACTAGCAATCTCCCTACTTGGAGCATCAGCACCTTTAACCTCCTGTTCCGTACAGGTTGCAATTTGTCCTGAGGATGAACGGGAAGACGGGGAACCAACGAGAGACTAGCTCTTGGTGTCGGGACAGGCACAGGTCACTCTATTTTCCCATCAGGAAGAAGAATTAACCACAGGCTCAGCCTGCCCCCCGGAACCAGAACAGGGCCTGAAGCCATCCTGCGCTTTTGCGGCCAGCTCCCAAAAAAGCGAGTTGTAAAATGGAGGTTCAGGGCACTGCAATTCACAAACCTGCAGAGTTATAAATGATAACTCTCGTCCACAAATATATTGAGGGAAGGCAAAGAAGAGGATTTGAAATCAAGGCAGAATTGCACGAAACAGATTTCAGGAGGTAGATACGAATCGCCTTTAACGCACATGAAAAGCGGCAAAACGTTGACAATGATGCCCTTGGCCAAAAAGGGCGTATGCGTTTTTTCCTGAATATATTCAGGAAAAAACGCATACGCCCTTTTTGGCCAACCAAGCAACCTGGAAAGGCAAATCAGCGCTACAGAGAAGTCTCGCTTCCCATCGGTCAAAAGGGCCATGCTGAAAAAAGTGTCAAAACCAGAAATGCAGGACAGGCCATGGAGAAATGGGAGCCTTGCTACACTGATGGGCGGGATGTAAATTGCCAACAGCCACTCTGGAGAAGTGTACGGTGTGTCCTGAAACATCTGAAAAACACAGCTTAGAGAGCATAGGGCACTTCCACTCATGGGGGTATAAATTGGGAAAATGAAAAATCAGCAAGACACAAGCACCCCAAAGTTGAGGGCTGCTCTGTTGACAAGGACCTCCACTTCATTCCACCTTCAATATCCCAGGAAAGAGAAAAATGGATAAAGAAGTTGTGGTCCTTATGTACAGTGGAATATCACTCAGCCATGAAATCAATGTCATAAGGCTAGTAGCAGCATGATGAGTGGATTTAGGTACGACGATTCTAAGTGAAATAAGTCACACAGAAAAGGACACTTCTCATAAGGTATCACTGATAGAGGGAATGTAAAAACCGTTACACTTGAACTGAATTACAAAACAGAACAGAGTCACACATGCAGAAAAGACACTATGGCTGCTTAACGGGAAAGGTGAGGTGGGGTGATACATAAAACAAGGGTATCAAATTAGCTCAGATACCGTTCCATAAACCCAATATGTAGTAGACAAGACCTACTCCTTGCTCAGAGAACTGGACTCAACACGCCCTATTCACCGCACAAGAATATATCTGACTAGTAATAATCTTGAAACCTATGTATTGATATCTCTCTGTTAGTGTGTCAAGTGGGTGTAAAGCGGCATAAACACAGCCGTGAAAAGCAGCTACACCCCATTATGAAAATAAATTACTTTGAAAAACCCATGAAACAACGACAGTGAAAGAGAGAGAAATTCTTACACAATGAGTTCAGGGGCTGTGATGCAACCTGGATTGACCATATCTAGACCCACAGCTGGATGAGACATAAGGGTGGACACTCTTGGGGCTGAGAGGTTTGGTGAGGTTGGGTGAGCAAACGCAGACCCTTTAAAGTAATACTGCGTGGTACCCATCGCATGGGTCCCAAATCTCCAGCTTCAAGGGCATCTTCCTACATCGAAAACATGCATGAGAAACCCAGAAGATGGTACACCGTGTGATGGGGAAAGGTTTCTAAAACGCACCTCATTTCTCATCTCCTTGTGCCCGGGTTCGCCATTCCAGCCGCTTTACTAGCAATCTCCCTACTTGGAGCATCAGCACCTTTAACCTCCTGTTCCGTACAGGTTGCAATTTGTCCTGAGGATGAACGGGAAGACGGGGAACCAACGAGAGACTAGCTCTTGGTGTCGGGACAGGCACAGGTCACTCTATTTTCCCATCAGGAAGAAGAATTAACCACAGGCTCAGCCTGCCCCCCGGAACCAGAACAGGGCCTGAAGCCATCCTGCGCTTTTGCGGCCAGCTCCCAAAAAAGCGAGTTGTAAAATGGAGGTTCAGGGCACTGCAATTCACAAACCTGCAGAGTTATAAATGATAACTCTCGTCCACAAATATATTGAGGGAAGGCAAAGAAGAGGATTTGAAATCAAGGCAGAATTGCACGAAACAGATTTCAGGAGGTAGATACGAATCGCCTTTAAAGCACATGAAAAGCGGCAAAACGTTGACAATGATGCCCTTGGCCAAAAAGGGCGTATGCGTTTTTTCCTGAATATATTCAGGAAAAAACGCATACGCCCTTTTTGGCCAACCAAGCAACCTGGAAAGGCAAATCAGCGCTACAGAGAAGTCTCGCTTCCCATCGGTCAAAAGGGCCATGCTGAAAAAAGTGTCAAAACCAGAAATGCAGGACAGGCCATGGAGAAATGGGAGCCTTGCTACACTGATGGGCGGGATGTAAATTGCCAACAGCCACTCTGGAGAAGTGTACGGTGTGTCCTGAAACATCTGAAAAACACAGCTTAGAGAGCATAGGGCACTTCCACTCATGGGGGTATAAATTGGGAAAATGAAAAATCAGCAAGACACAAGCACCCCAAAGTTGAGGGCTGCTCTGTTGACAAGGACCTCCACTTCATTCCACCTTCAATATCCCAGGAAAGAGAAAAATGGATAAAGAAGTTGTGGTCCTTATGTACAATGGAATATCACTCAGCCATGAAATCAATGTCATAAGGCTAGTAGCAGCATGATGAGTGGATTTAGGTACGACGATTCTAAGTGAAATAAGTCACACAGAAAAGGACACTTCTCATAAGGTATCACTGATAGAGGGAATGTAAAAACCGTTACACTTGAACTGAATTACAAAACAGAACAGAGTCACACATGCAGAAAAGACACTATGGCTGCTTAACGGGAAAGGTGAGGTGGGGTGATACATAAAACAAGGGTATCAAATTAGCTCAGATACCGCTCCATAAACCCAATATGTAGTAGACAAGACCTACTCCTTGCTCAGAGAACTGGACTCAACACGCCCTATTCACCGCACAAGAATATATCTGACTAGTAATAATCTTGAAACCTATGTATTGATATCTCTCTGTTAGTGTGTCAAGTGGGTGTAAAGCGGCATAAACACAGCCGTGAAAAGCAGCTACACCCCATTATGAAAATAAATTACTTTGAAAAACCCATGAAACAACGACAGTGAAAGAGAGAGAAATTCTTACACAATGAGTTCAGGGGCTGTGATGCAACCTGGATTGACCATATCTAGACCCACAGCTGGATGAGACATAAGGGTGGACACTCTTGGGGCTGAGAGGTTTGGTGAGGTTGGGTGAGCAAACGCAGACCCTTTAAAGTAATACTGCGTGGTACCCATCGCATGGGTCCCAAATCTCCAGCTTCAAGGGCATCTTCCTACATCGAAAACATGCATGAGAAACCCAGAAGATGGTACACCGTGTGATGGGGAAAGGTTTCTAAAACGCACCTCATTTCTCATCTCCTTGTGCCCGGGTTCGCCATTCCAGCCGCTTTACTAGCAATCTCCCTACTTGGAGCATCAGCACCTTTAACCTCCTGTTCCGTACAGGTTGCAATTTGTCCTGAGGATGAACGGGAAGACGGGGAACCAACGAGAGACTAGCTCTTGGTGTCGGGACAGGCACAGGTCACTCTATTTTCCCATCAGGAAGAAGAATTAACCACAGGCTCAGCCTGCCCCCCGGAACCAGAACAGGGCCTGAAGCCATCCTGCGCTTTTGCGGCCAGCTCCCAAAAAAGCGAGTTGTAAAATGGAGGTTCAGGGCACTGCAATTCACAAACCTGCAGAGTTATAAATGATAACTCTCGTCCACAAATATATTGAGGGAAGGCAAAGAAGAGGATTTGAAATCAAGGCAGAATTGCACGAAACAGATTTCAGGAGGTAGATACGAATCGCCTTTAAAGCACATGAAAAGCGGCAAAACGTTGACAATGATGCCCTTGGCCAAAAAGGGCGTATGCGTTTTTTCCTGAATATATTCAGGAAAAAACGCATACGCCCTTTTTGGCCAACCAAGCAACCTGGAAAGGCAAATCAGCGCTACAGAGAAGTCTCGCTTCCCATCGGTCAAAAGGGCCATGCTGAAAAAAGTGTCAAAACCAGAAATGCAGGACAGGCCATGGAGAAATGGGAGCCTTGCTACACTGATGGGCGGGATGTAAATTGCCAACAGCCACTCTGGAGAAGTGTACGGTGTGTCCTGAAACATCTGAAAAACACAGCTTAGAGAGCATAGGGCACTTCCACTCATGGGGGTATAAATTGGGAAAATGAAAAATCAGCAAGACACAAGCACCCCAAAGTTGAGGGCTGCTCTGTTGACAAGGACCTCCACTTCATTCCACCTTCAATATCCCAGGAAAGAGAAAAATGGATAAAGAAGTTGTGGTCCTTATGTACAATGGAATATCACTCAGCCATGAAATCAATGTCATAAGGCTAGTAGCAGCATGATGAGTGGATTTAGGTACGACGATTCTAAGTGAAATAAGTCACACAGAAAAGGACACTTCTCATAAGGTATCACTGATAGAGGGAATGTAAAAACCGTTACACTTGAACTGAATTACAAAACAGAACAGAGTCACACATGCAGAAAAGACACTATGGCTGCTTAACGGGAAAGGTGAGGTGGGGTGATACATAAAACAAGGGTATCAAATTAGCTCAGATACCGCTCCATAAACCCAATATGTAGTAGACAAGACCTACTCCTTGCTCAGAGAACTGGACTCAACACGCCCTATTCACCGCACAAGAATATATCTGACTAGTAATAATCTTGAAACCTATGTATTGATATCTCTCTGTTAGTGTGTCAAGTGGGTGTAAAGCGGCATAAACACAGCCGTGAAAAGCAGCTACACCCCATTATGAAAATAAATTACTTTGAAAAACCCATGAAACAACGACAGTGAAAGAGAGAGAAATTCTTACACAATGAGTTCAGGGGCTGTGATGCAACCTGGATTGACCATATCTAGACCCACAGCTGGATGAGACATAAGGGTGGACACTCTTGGGGCTGAGAGGTTTGGTGAGGTTGGGTGAGCAAACGCAGACCCTTTAAAGTAATACTGCGTGGTACCCATCGCATGGGTCCCAAATCTCCAGCTTCAAGGGCATCTTCCTACATCGAAAACATGCATGAGAAACCCAGAAGATGGTACACCGTGTGATGGGGAAAGGTTTCTAAAACGCACCTCATTTCTCATCTCCTTGTGCCCGGGTTCGCCATTCCAGCCGCTTTACTAGCAATCTCCCTACTTGGAGCATCAGCACCTTTAACCTCCTGTTCCGTACAGGTTGCAATTTGTCCTGAGGATGAACGGGAAGACGGGGAACCAACGAGAGACTAGCTCTTGGTGTCGGGACAGGCACAGGTCACTCTATTTTCCCATCAGGAAGAAGAATTAACCACAGGCTCAGCCTGCCCCCCGGAACCAGAACAGGGCCTGAAGCCATCCTGCGCTTTTGCGGCCAGCTCCCAAAAAAGCGAGTTGTAAAATGGAGGTTCAGGGCACTGCAATTCACAAACCTGCAGAGTTATAAATGATAACTCTCGTCCACAAATATATTGAGGGAAGGCAAAGAAGAGGATTTGAAATCAAGGCAGAATTGCACGAAACAGATTTCAGGAGGTAGATACGAATCGCCTTTAAAGCACATGAAAAGCGGCAAAACGTTGACAATGATGCCCTTGGCCAAAAAGGGCGTATGCGTTTTTTCCTGAATATATTCAGGAAAAAACGCATACGCCCTTTTTGGCCAACCAAGCAACCTGGAAAGGCAAATCAGCGCTACAGAGAAGTCTCGCTTCCCATCGGTCAAAAGGGCCATGCTGAAAAAAGTGTCAAAACCAGAAATGCAGGACAGGCCATGGAGAAATGGGAGCCTTGCTACACTGATGGGCGGGATGTAAATTGCCAACAGCCACTCTGGAGAAGTGTACGGTGTGTCCTGAAACATCTGAAAAACACAGCTTAGAGAGCATAGGGCACTTCCACTCATGGGGGTATAAATTGGGAAAATGAAAAATCAGCAAGACACAAGCACCCCAAAGTTGAGGGCTGCTCTGTTGACAAGGACCTCCACTTCATTCCACCTTCAATATCCCAGGAAAGAGAAAAATGGATAAAGAAGTTGTGGTCCTTATGTACAGTGGAATATCACTCAGCCATGAAATCAATGTCATAAGGCTAGTAGCAGCATGATGAGTGGATTTAGGTACGACGATTCTAAGTGAAATAAGTCACACAGAAAAGGACACTTCTCATAAGGTATCACTGATAGAGGGAATGTAAAAACCGTTACACTTGAACTGAATTACAAAACAGAACAGAGTCACACATGCAGAAAAGACACTATGGCTGCTTAACGGGAAAGGTGAGGTGGGGTGATACATAAAACAAGGGTATCAAATTAGCTCAGATACCGTTCCATAAACCCAATATGTAGTAGACAAGACCTACTCCTTGCTCAGAGAACTGGACTCAACACGCCCTATTCACCGCACAAGAATATATCTGACTAGTAATAATCTTGAAACCTATGTATTGATATCTCTCTGTTAGTGTGTCAAGTGGGTGTAAAGCGGCATAAACACAGCCGTGAAAAGCAGCTACACCCCATTATGAAAATAAATTACTTTGAAAAACCCATGAAACAACGACAGTGAAAGAGAGAGAAATTCTTACACAATGAGTTCAGGGGCTGTGATGCAACCTGGATTGACCATATCTAGACCCACAGCTGGATGAGACATAAGGGTGGACACTCTTGGGGCTGAGAGGTTTGGTGAGGTTGGGTGAGCAAACGCAGACCCTTTAAAGTAATACTGCGTGGTACCCATCGCATGGGTCCCAAATCTCCAGCTTCAAGGGCATCTTCCTACATCGAAAACATGCATGAGAAACCCAGAAGATGGTACACCGTGTGATGGGGAAAGGTTTCTAAAACGCACCTCATTTCTCATCTCCTTGTGCCCGGGTTCGCCATTCCAGCCGCTTTACTAGCAATCTCCCTACTTGGAGCATCAGCACCTTTAACCTCCTGTTCCGTACAGGTTGCAATTTGTCCTGAGGATGAACGGGAAGACGGGGAACCAACGAGAGACTAGCTCTTGGTGTCGGGACAGGCACAGGTCACTCTATTTTCCCATCAGGAAGAAGAATTAACCACAGGCTCAGCCTGCCCCCCGGAACCAGAACAGGGCCTGAAGCCATCCTGCGCTTTTGCGGCCAGCTCCCAAAAAAGCGAGTTGTAAAATGGAGGTTCAGGGCACTGCAATTCACAAACCTGCAGAGTTATAAATGATAACTCTCGTCCACAAATATATTGAGGGAAGGCAAAGAAGAGGATTTGAAATCAAGGCAGAATTGCACGAAACAGATTTCAGGAGGTAGATACGAATCGCCTTTAAAGCACATGAAAAGCGGCAAAACGTCGACAATGATGCCCTTGGCCAAAAAGGGCGTATGCGTTTTTTCCTGAATATATTCAGGAAAAAACGCATACGCCCTTTTTGGCCAACCAAGCAACCTGGAAAGGCAAATCAGCGCTACAGAGAAGTCTCGCTTCCCATCGGTCAAAAGGGCCATGCTGAAAAAAGTGTCAAAACCAGAAATGCAGGACAGGCCATGGAGAAATGGGAGCCTTGCTACACTGATGGGCGGGATGTAAATTGCCAACAGCCACTCTGGAGAAGTATACGGTGTGTCCTGAAACATCTGAAAAACACAGCTTAGAGAGCATAGGGCACTTCCACTCATGGGGGTATAAATTGGGAAAATGAAAAATCAGCAAGACACAAGCACCCCAAAGTTGAGGGCTGCTCTGTTGACAAGGACCTCCACTTCATTCCACCTTCAATATCCCAGGAAAGAGAAAAATGGATAAAGAAGTTGTGGTCCTTATGTACAATGGAATATCACTCAGCCATGAAATCAATGTCATAAGGCTAGTAGCAGCATGATGAGTGGATTTAGGTACGACGATTCTAAGTGAAATAAGTCACACAGAAAAGGACACTTCTCATAAGGTATCACTGATAGAGGGAATGTAAAAACCGTTACACTTGAACTGAATTACAAAACAGAACAGAGTCACACATGCAGAAAAGACACTATGGCTGCTTAAAGGGAAAGGTGAGGTGGGGTGATACATAAAACAAGGGTATCAAATTAGCTCAGATACCGTTCCATAAACCCAATATGTAGTAGACAAGACCTACTCCTTGCTCAGAGAACTGGACTCAACACGCCCTATTCACCGCACAAGAATATATCTGACTAGTAATAATCTTGAAACCTATGTATTGATATCTCTCTGTTAGTGTGTCAAGTGGGTGTAAAGCGGCATAAACACAGCCGTGAAAAGCAGCTACACCCCATTATGAAAATAAATTACTTTGAAAAACCCATGAAACAACGACAGTGAAAGAGAGAGAAATTCTTACACAATGAGTTCAGGGGCTGTGATGCAACCTGGATTGACCATATCTAGACCCACAGCTGGATGAGACATAAGGGTGGACACTCTTGGGGCTGAGAGGTTTGGTGAGGTTGGGTGAGCAAACGCAGACCCTTTAAAGTAATACTGCGTGGTACCCATCGCATGGGTCCCAAATCTCCAGCTTCAAGGGCATCTTCCTACATCGAAAACATGCATGAGAAACCCAGAAGATGGTACACCGTGTGATGGGGAAAGGTTTCTAAAACGCACCTCATTTCTCATCTCCTTGTGCCCGGGTTCGCCATTCCAGCCGCTTTACTAGCAATCTCCCTACTTGGAGCATCAGCACCTTTAACCTCCTGTTCCGTACAGGTTGCAATTTGTCCTGAGGATGAACGGGAAGACGGGGAACCAACGAGAGACTAGCTCTTGGTGTCGGGACAGGCACAGGTCACTCTATTTTCCCATCAGGAAGAAGAATTAACCACAGGCTCAGCCTGCCCCCCGGAACCAGAACAGGGCCTGAAGCCATCCTGCGCTTTTGCGGCCAGCTCCCAAAAAAGCGAGTTGTAAAATGGAGGTTCAGGGCACTGCAATTCACAAACCTGCAGAGTTATAAATGATAACTCTCGTCCACAAATATATTGAGGGAAGGCAAAGAAGAGGATTTGAAATCAAGGCAGAATTGCACGAAACAGATTTCAGGAGGTAGATACGAATCGCCTTTAAAGCACATGAAAAGCGGCAAAACGTCGACAATGATGCCCTTGGCCAAAAAGGGCGTATGCGTTTTTTCCTGAATATATTCAGGAAAAAACGCATACGCCCTTTTTGGCCAACCAAGCAACCTGGAAAGGCAAATCAGCGCTACAGAGAAGTCTCGCTTCCCATCGGTCAAAAGGGCCATGCTGAAAAAAGTGTCAAAACCAGAAATGCAGGACAGGCCATGGAGAAATGGGAGCCTTGCTACACTGATGGGCGGGATGTAAATTGCCAACAGCCACTCTGGAGAAGTGTACGGTGTGTCCTGAAACATCTGAAAAACACAGCTTAGAGAGCATAGGGCACTTCCACTCATGGGGGTATAAATTGGGAAAATGAAAAATCAGCAAGACACAAGCACCCCAAAGTTGAGGGCTGCTCTGTTGACAAGGACCTCCACTTCATTCCACCTTCAATATCCCAGGAAAGAGAAAAATGGATAAAGAAGTTGTGGTCCTTATGTACAATGGAATATCACTCAGCCATGAAATCAATGTCATAAGGCTAGTAGCAGCATGATGAGTGGATTTAGGTACGACGATTCTAAGTGAAATAAGTCACACAGAAAAGGACACTTCTCATAAGGTATCACTGATAGAGGGAATGTAAAAACCGTTACACTTGAACTGAATTACAAAACAGAACAGAGTCACACATGCAGAAAAGACACTATGGCTGCTTAACGGGAAAGGTGAGGTGGGGTGATACATAAAACAAGGGTATCAAATTAGCTCAGATACCGTTCCATAAACCCAATATGTAGTAGACAAGACCTACTCCTTGCTCAGAGAACTGGACTCAACACGCCCTATTCACCGCACAAGAATATATCTGACTAGTAATAATCTTGAAACCTATGTATTGATATCTCTCTGTTAGTGTGTCAAGTGGGTGTAAAGCGGCATAAACACAGCCGTGAAAAGCAGCTAAACCCCATTATGAAAATAAATTACTTTGAAAAACCCATGAAACAACGACAGTGAAAGAGATAGAAATTCTTACACAATGAGTTCAGGGGCTGTGATGCAACCTGGATTGACCATATCTAGACCCACAGCTGGATGAGACATAAGGGTGGACACTCTTGGGGCTGAGAGGTTTGGTGAGGTTGGGTGAGCAAACGCAGACCCTTTAAAGTAATACTGCGTGGTACCCATCGCATGGGTCCCAAATCTCCAGCTTCAAGGGCATCTTCCTACATCGAAAACATGCATGAGAAACCCAGAAGATGGTACACCGTGTGATGGGGAAAGGTTTCTAAAACGCACCTCATTTCTCATCTCCTTGTGCCCGGGTTCACCATTCCAGCCGCTTTACTAGCAATCTCCCTACTTGGAGCATCAGCACCTTTAACCTCCTGTTCCGTACAGGTTGCAATTTGTCCTGAGGATGAACGGGAAGACGGGGAACCAACGAGAGACTAGCTCTTGGTGTCGGGACAGGCACAGGTCACTCTATTTTCCCATCAGGAAGAAGAATTAACCACAGGCTCAGCCTGCCCCCCGGAACCAGAACAGGGCCTGAAGCCATCCTGCGCTTTTGCGGCCAGCTCCCAAAAAAGCGAGTTGTAAAATGGAGGTTCAGGGCACTGCAATTCACAAACCTGCAGAGTTATAAATGATAACTCTCGTCCACAAATATATTGAGGGAAGGCAAAGAAGAGGATTTGAAATCAAGGCAGAATTGCACGAAACAGATTTCAGGAGGTAGATACGAATCGCCTTTAAAGCACATGAAAAGCGGCAAAACGTCGACAATGATGCCCTTGGCCAAAAAGGGCGTATGCGTTTTTTCCTGAATATATTCAGGAAAAAACGCATACGCCCTTTTTGGCCAACCAAGCAACCTGGAAAGGCAAATCAGCGCTACAGAGAAGTCTCGCTTCCCATCGGTCAAAAGGGCCATGCTGAAAAAAGTGTCAAAACCAGAAATGCAGGACAGGCCATGGAGAAATGGGAGCCTTGCTACACTGATGGGCGGGATGTAAATTGCCAACAGCCACTCTGGAGAAGTGTACGGTGTGTCCTGAAACATCTGAAAAACACAGCTTAGAGAGCATAGGGCACTTCCACTCATGGGGGTATAAATTGGGAAAATGAAAAATCAGCAAGACACAAGCACCCCAAAGTTGAGGGCTGCTCTGTTGACAAGGACCTCCACTTCATTCCACCTTCAATATCCCAGGAAAGAGAAAAATGGATAAAGAAGTTGTGGTCCTTATGTACAATGGAATATCACTCAGCCATGAAATCAATGTCATAAGGCTAGTAGCAGCATGATGAGTGGATTTAGGTACGACGATTCTAAGTGAAATAAGTCACACAGAAAAGGACACTTCTCATAAGGTATCACTGATAGAGGGAATGTAAAAACCGTTACACTTGAACTGAATTACAAAACAGAACAGAGTCACACATGCAGAAAAGACACTATGGCTGCTTAACGGGAAAGGTGAGGTGGGGTGATACATAAAACAAGGGTATCAAATTAGCTCAGATACCGTTCCATAAACCCAATATGTAGTAGACAAGACCTACTCCTTGCTCAGAGAACTGGACTCAACACGCCCTATTCACCGCACAAGAATATATCTGACTAGTAATAATCTTGAAACCTATGTATTGATATCTCTCTGTTAGTGGGTCAAGTGGGTGTAAAGCGGCATAAACACAGCCGTGAAAAGCAGCTAAACCCCATTATGAAAATAAATTACTTTGAAAAACCCATGAAACAACGACAGTGAAAGAGATAGAAATTCTTACACAATGAGTTCAGGGGCTGTGATGCAACCTGGATTGACCATATCTAGACCCACAGCTGGATGAGACATAAGGGTGGACACTCTTGGGGCTGAGAGGTTTGGTGAGGTTGGGTGAGCAAACGCAGACCCTTTAAAGTAATACTGCGTGGTACCCATCGCATGGGTCCCAAATCTCCAGCTTCAAGGGCATCTTCCTACATCGAAAACATGCATGAGAAACCCAGAAGATGGTACACCGTGTGATGGGGAAAGGTTTCTAAAACGCACCTCATTTCTCATCTCCTTGTGCCCGGGTTCGCCATTCCAGCCGCTTTACTAGCAATCTCCCTACTTGGAGCATCAGCACCTTTAACCTCCTGTTCCGTACAGGTTGCAATTTGTCCTGAGGATGAACGGGAAGACGGGGAACCAACGAGAGACTAGCTCTTGGTGTCGGGACAGGCACAGGTCACTCTATTTTCCCATCAGGAAGAAGAATTAACCACAGGCTCAGCCTGCCCCCCGGAACCAGAACAGGGCCTGAAGCCATCCTGCGCTTTTGCGGCCAGCTCCCAAAAAAGCGAGTTGTAAAATGGAGGTTCAGGGCACTGCAATTCACAAACCTGCAGAGTTATAAATGATAACTCTCGTCCACAAATATATTGAGGGAAGGCAAAGAAGAGGATTTGAAATCAAGGCAGAATTGCACGAAACAGATTTCAGGAGGTAGATACGAATCGCCTTTAAAGCACATGAAAAGCGGCAAAACGTCGACAATGATGCCCTTGGCCAAAAAGGGCGTATGCGTTTTTTCCTGAATATATTCAGGAAAAAACGCATACGCCCTTTTTGGCCAACCAAGCAACCTGGAAAGGCAAATCAGCGCTACAGAGAAGTCTCGCTTCCCATCGGTCAAAAGGGCCATGCTGAAAAAAGTGTCAAAACCAGAAATGCAGGACAGGCCATGGAGAAATGGGAGCCTTGCTACACTGATGGGCGGGATGTAAATTGCCAACAGCCACTCTGGAGAAGTGTACGGTGTGTCCTGAAACATCTGAAAAACACAGCTTAGAGAGCATAGGGCACTTCCACTCATGGGGGTATAAATTGGGAAAATGAAAAATCAGCAAGACACAAGCACCCCAAAGTTGAGGGCTGCTCTGTTGACAAGGACCTCCACTTCATTCCACCTTCAATATCCCAGGAAAGAGAAAAATGGATAAAGAAGTTGTGGTCCTTATGTACAATGGAATATCACTCAGCCATGAAATCAATGTCATAAGGCTAGTAGCAGCATGATGAGTGGATTTAGGTACGACGATTCTAAGTGAAATAAGTCACACAGAAAAGGACACTTCTCATAAGGTATCACTGATAGAGGGAATGTAAAAACCGTTACACTTGAACTGAATTACAAAACAGAACAGAGTCACACATGCAGAAAAGACACTATGGCTGCTTAACGGGAAAGGTGAGGTGGGGTGATACATAAAACAAGGGTATCAAATTAGCTCAGATACCGTTCCATAAACCCAATATGTAGTAGACAAGACCTACTCCTTGCTCAGAGAACTGGACTCAACACGCCCTATTCACCGCACAAGAATATATCTGACTAGTAATAATCTTGAAACCTATGTATTGATATCTCTCTGTTAGTGGGTCAAGTGGGTGTAAAGCGGAATAAACACAGCCGTGAAAAGCAGCTAAACCCCATTATGAAAATAAATTACTTTGAAAAACCCATGAAACAACGACAGTGAAAGAGATAGAAATTCTTACACAATGAGTTCAGGGGCTGTGATGCAACCTGGATTGACCATATCTAGACCCACAGCTGGATGAGACATAAGGGTGGACACTCTTGGGGCTGAGAGGTTTGGTGAGGTTGGGTGAGCAAACGCAGACCCTTTAAAGTAATACTGCGTGGTACCCATCGCATGGGTCCCAAATCTCCAGCTTCAAGGGCATCTTCCTACATCGAAAACATGCATGAGAAACCCAGAAGATGGTACACCGTGTGATGGGGAAAGGTTTCTAAAACGCACCTCATTTCTCATCTCCTTGTGCCTGGGTTCGCCATTCCAGCCGCTTTACTAGCAATCTCCCTACTTGGAGCATCAGCACCTTTAACCTCCTGTTCCGTACAGGTTGCAATTTGTCCTGAGGATGAACGGGAAGACGGGGAACCAACGAGAGACTAGCTCTTGGTGTCGGGACAGGCACAGGTCACTCTATTTTCCCATCAGGAAGAAGAATTAACCACAGGCTCAGCCTGCCCCCCGGAACCAGAACAGGGCCTGAAGCCATCCTGCGCTTTTGCGGCCAGCTCCCAAAAAAGCGAGTTGTAAAATGGAGGTTCAGGGCACTGCAATTCACAAACCTGCAGAGTTATAAATGATAACTCTCGTCCACAAATATATTGAGGGAAGGCAAAGAAGAGGATTTGAAATCAAGGCAGAATTGCACGAAACAGATTTCAGGAGGTAGATACGAATCGCCTTTAAAGCACATGAAAAGCGGCAAAACGTCGACAATGATGCCCTTGGCCAAAAAGGGCGTATGCGTTTTTTCCTGAATATATTCAGGAAAAAACGCATACGCCCTTTTTGGCCAACCAAGCAACCTGGAAAGGCAAATCAGCGCTACAGAGAAGTCTCGCTTCCCATCGGTCAAAAGGGCCATGCTGAAAAAAGTGTCAAAACCAGAAATGCAGGACAGGCCATGGAGAAATGGGAGCCTTGCTACACTGATGGGCGGGATGTAAATTGCCAACAGCCACTCTGGAGAAGTGTACGGTGTGTCCTGAAACATCTGAAAAACACAGCTTAGAGAGCATAGGGCACTTCCACTCATGGGGGTATAAATTGGGAAACTGAAAAATCAGCAAGACACAAGCACCCCAAAGTTGAGGGCTGCTCTGTTGACAAGGACCTCCACTTCATTCCACCTTCAATATCCCAGGAAAGAGAAAAATGGATAAAGAAGTTGTGGTCCTTATGTACAATGGAATATCACTCAGCCATGAAATCAATGTCATAAGGCTAGTAGCAGCATGATGAGTGGATTTAGGTACGACGATTCTAAGTGAAATAAGTCACACAGAAAAGGACACTTCTCATAAGGTATCACTGATAGAGGGAATGTAAAAACCGTTACACTTGAACTGAATTACAAAACAGAACAGAGTCACACATGCAGAAAAGACACTATGGCTGCTTAACGGGAAAGGTGAGGTGGGGTGATACATAAAACAAGGGTATCAAATTAGCTCAGATACCGCTCCATAAACCCAATATGTAGTAGACAAGACCTACTCCTTGCTCAGAGAACTGGACTCAACACGCCCTATTCACCGCACAAGAATATATCTGACTAGTAATAATCTTGAAACCTATGTATTGATATCTCTCTGTTAGTGTGTCAAGTGGGTGTAAAGCGGCATAAACACAGCCGTGAAAAGCAGCTACACCCCATTATGAAAATAAATTACTTTGAAAAACCCATGAAACAACGACAGTGAAAGAGAGAGAAATTCTTACACAATGAGTTCAGGGGCTGTGATGCAACCTGGATTGACCATATCTAGACCCACAGCTGGATGAGACATAAGGGTGGACACTCTTGGGGCTGAGAGGTTTGGTGAGGTTGGGTGAGCAAACGCAGACCCTTTAAAGTAATACTGCGTGGTACCCATCGCATGGGTCCCAAATCTCCAGGTTCAAGGGCATCTTCCTACATCGAAAACATGCATGAGAAACCCAGAAGATGGTACACCGTGTGATGGGGAAAGGTTTCTAAAACGCACCTCATTTCTCATCTCCTTGTGCCCGGGTTCGCCATTCCAGCCGCTTTACTAGCAATCTCCCTACTTGGAGCATCAGCACCTTTAACCTCCTGTTCCGTACAGGTTGCAATTTGTCCTGAGGATAAACGGGAAGACGTGGAACCAACGAGAGACTAGCTCTTGGTGTCGGGACAGGCACAGGTCACTCTATTTTCCCATCAGAAAGAAGAATTAACCACAGGCTCAGCCTGACCCCCGGAACCAGAACAGGGCCTGAAGCCATTCTGCGATTTTGCGGCCAGCTCCCATAAAAACGAGTTGTAAAATGGAGGTTCAGGGCACTGCAATTCACAAACCTGCAGAGTTATAAATGATAACTCTCGTCCACAAATATATTGAGGGAAGGCAAAGAAGAGGATTTGAAATCAAGGCAGAATTGCAGGAAACAGATTTCAGGAGGTAGATACGAATCGCCTTTAAAGCACATGAAAAGCGGCAAAACGTTGACAATGATGCCCTTGGCCATAAAGGGCGTATGCGTTTTTTCCTGAGTATATTCAGGAAAAAACGCATACGTCCTTTTTGGCCAACCAAGCAACCTGGAAAGGCAAATCAGCGCTACAAAGAAGTCTCGCTTCCCATCGGTCAAAAGGGCCATGCTGAAAAAAGTGTCAAAACCAGAAATGCAGGACAGGCCATGGAGAAATGGGAGCCTTGCTACACTGATGGGCGGGATGTAAATTGCCAAGAGCCACTCTGGAGAAGTGTCCGGTGAGTCCTGAAACATCTGAAAAACACAGCTTAGAGAGCATAGGGCACTTCCACTCATGGGGTTATAAATTGGGAAAATTAAAAATCAGCAAGACACAAGCACCCCAAAGTTTAGGGCTGCTCTGTTGACCAGGACCTCCACTTCATTCCACCTTAAATATCCCAGGAAAGAGAAAAATGGAGAAAGAAGTTGTGGTCCTTATGTACAATGGAATATCACTCAGCCAGGAAATCAATGTCGTAAGGTTAGTAGCAGCATGATGAGTGGATTTAGGTACGACGATTCTAAGTGAAATAAGTCACACAGAAGAGGACACTTCTCATAAGGTATCACTGATAGAGGGAATGTAAAAACCGTTACACTTGAACTGAATTACAAAACAGAACAGAGTCACACATGCAGAAAACACACTATGGCTGCTTAACGGGAAAGGTGAGGTGGGGTGATACATAAAACAAGGGTATCAAATTAGCTCAGATACCATTCCATAAACCCAATATGTAATAGACAAGACCTACTCCTTGCTCAGAGAACTGGACTCAACACGCACTATTCAACGCACAAGAATATATCTGATTAAAAATAATCGTAAAACCTATGTATTGATATCTCTCTGTTAGTGTGTCAAGTGGGTGTAAAGCGGCATAAACACAGCAGTGAAAAGCAGCTAAACCCCATTATAAAAATAAATTACTTTGAAACACCCATGAAACAAAGACAGTGAAAGAGAGAGAAATTCTTACACAATGCGTTCAGGGGCTGTGATGCAACCTGGATTGACCATATCTAGACGCACAGCTGGATGAGACATAAGGGTGGACACTCTTGGGGCTGAGAGGTTTGGTGAGGTTGGGTGAGCAAACGCAGACCCTTTAAAGGAATACTGCGTGGTACCCATCGCATGGGTCCCAAATCTCCAGGTTCAAGGGCATCTTCCTACATCAAAAACATGCATGAGAAACCCAGAAGATGGTACACCGTGTGATGGGGAAAGGTTTCTAAAACGCACCTCATTTCTCATCTCCTTGTGCCCGGGTTCGCCATTCCAGCGGCTTTACTAGCAAGCTCCCTACTTGGAGCATCAGCACCTTTAACCTCCTGTTCCGTACAGGTTGCAATTTGTCCTGAGGATAAACGGGAAGACGTGGAACCAACGAGAGACTAGCTCTTGGTGTTGGGACAGGCACAGGTCACTCTATTTTCCCATCAGAAAGAAGAATTAACCACAGGCTCAGCCTGACCCCCGGAACCAGAACAGGGCCTGAAGCCATTCTGCGATTTTGCGGCCAGCTCCCATAAAAACGAGTTGTAAAATGGAGGTTCAGGGCACTGCAATTCACAAACATGCAGAGTTATAAATGAGAACTCTCGTCCACAAATATATTGAGGGAAGGCAAAGAAGAGGATTTGAAATCAAGGCAGAATTGCAGGAAACAGATTTCAGAAGGTAGATACGAATCGCCTTTAAAGCACATGAAAAGCGGCAAAACGTTGACAATGATGCCCTTGGCCAAAAAGGGCGTATGCGTTTTTTCCTGAATATATTCAGGAAAAAACGCATACGCCCTTTTTGGCCAACCAAGCAACCTGGAAAGGCAAATCAGCGCTACAAAGAAGTCTCGCTTCCCATTGGTCAAAAGGGCCATGCTGAAAAAAGTGTCAAAACCAGAAATGCAGGACAGGCCATGGAGAAATGGGAGCCTTGCTACACTGATGGGCGGGATGTAAATTGCCAAGAGCCACTCTGGAGAAGTGTCCGGTGAGTCCTGAAACATCTGAAAAACACAGCTTAGAGAGCATAGGGCACTTCCACTCATGGGGTTATAAATTGGGAAAATTAAAAATCAGCAAGACACAAGCACCCCAAAGTTTAGGGCTGCTCTGTTGACCAGGACCTCCACTTCATTCCACCTTAAATATCCCAGGAAAGAGAAAAATGGAGAAAGAAGTTGTGGTCCTTATGTACAATGGAATATCACTCAGCCAGGAAATCAATGTCGTAAGGTTAGTAGCAGCATGATGAGTGGATTTAGGTACGACGATTCTAAGTGAAATAAGTCACACAGAAGAGGACACTTCTCATAAGGTATCACTGATAGAGGGAATGTAAAAACCGTTACACTTGAACTGAATTACAAAACAGAACAGAGTCACACATGCAGAAAACACACTATGGCTGCTTAACGGGAAAGGTGAGGTGGGGTGATACATAAAACAAGGGTATCAAATTAGCTCAGATACCATTCCATAAACCCAATATGTAATAGACAAGACCTACTCCTTGCTCAGAGAACTGGACTCAACACGCACTATTCAACGCACAAGAATATATCTGATTAAAAATAATCGTAAAACCTATGTATTGATATCTCTCTGTTAGTGTGTCAAGTGGGTGTAAAGCGGCATAAACACAGCAGTGAAAAGCAGCTAAACCCCATTATAAAAATAAATTACTTTGAAACACCCATGAAACAAAGACAGTGAAAGAGAGAGAAATTCTTACACAATGCGTTCAGGGGCTGTGATGCAACCTGGATTGACCATATCTAGACGCACAGCTGGATGAGACATAAGGGTGGACACTCTTGGGGCTGAGAGGTTTGGTGAGGTTGGGTGAGCAAACGCAGACCCTTTAAAGGAATACTGCGTGGTACCCATCGCATGGGTCCCAAATCTCCAGGTTCAAGGGCATCTTCCTACATCAAAAACATGCATGAGAAACCCAGAAGATGGTACACCGTGTGATGGGGAAAGGTTTCTAAAACGCACCTCATTTCTCATCTCCTTGTGCCCGGGTTCGCCATTCCAGCCGCTTTACTAGCAAGCTCCCTACTTGGAGCATCAGCACCTTTAACCTCCTGTTCCGTACAGGTTGCAATTTGTCCTGAGGATAAACGGGAAGACGTGGAACCAACGAGAGACTAGCTCTTGGTGTTGGGACAGGCACAGGTCACTCTATT
Source organism: Balaenoptera borealis (assembly GCF_965194805.1). NCBI lineage: Eukaryota > Metazoa > Chordata > Mammalia > Artiodactyla > Balaenopteridae > Balaenoptera > Balaenoptera borealis. The sequence continues at coordinate 58,892 of NW_028122907.1, forward strand.
TTCCCATCAGAAAGAAGAATTAACCACAGGCTCAGCCTGACCCCTGGAACCAGAACAGGGCCTGAAGCCATTCTGCGATTTTGCGGCCAGCTCCCATAAAAACGAGTTGTAAAATGGAGGTTCAGGGCACTGCAATTCACAAACATGCAGAGTTATAAATGAGAACTCTCGTCCACAAATATATTGAGGGAAGGCAAAGAAGAGGATTTGAAATCAAGGCAGAATTGCACGAAACAGATTTCAGGAGGTAGATACGAATCGCCTTTAAAGCACATGAAAAGCGGCAAAACGTTGACAATGATGCCCTTGGCCAAAAAGGGCGTATGCGTTTTTTCCTGAATATATTCAGGAAAAAACGCATACGCCCTTTTTGGCCAACCAAGCAACCTGGAAAGGCAAATCAGCGCTACAAAGAAGTCTCGCTTCCCATCGGTCAAAAGGGCCATGCTGAAAAAAGTGTCAAAACCAGAAATGCAGGACAGGCCATGGAGAAATGGGAGCCTTGCTACACTGATGGGCGGGATGTAAATTGCCAAGAGCCACTCTGGAGAAGTGTCCGGTGAGTCCTGAAACATCTGAAAAACACAGCTTAGAGAGCATAGGGCACTTCCACTCATGGGGGTATAAATTGGGAAAATTAAAAATCAGCAAGACACAAGCACCCCAAAGTTTAGGGCTGCTCTGTTGACCAGGACCTCCACTTCATTCCACCTTAAATATCCCAGGAAAGAGAAAAATGGATAAAGAAGTTGTGGTCCTTATGTACAATGGAATATCACTCAGCCAGGAAATCAATGTCGTAAGGTTAGTAGCAGCATGATGAGTGGATTTAGGTACGACGATTCTAAGTGAAATAAGTCACACAGAAAAGGACACTTCTCATAAGGTATCACTAATAGAGGGAATATAAAAACCGTTACACTTGAACTGAATTACAAAACAGAACAGAGTCACACATGCAGAAAACACACTATGGCTGCTTAACGGGAAAGGTGAGGTGGGGTGATACATAAAACAAGGGTATCAAATTAGCTCAGATACCGTTCCATAAACCCAATATGTAATAGACAAGACCTACTCCTTGCTCAGAGAACTGGACTCAACACGCCCTATTCACCGCACAAGAATATATCTGACTAATAATAATCGTAAAACCTATGTATTGATATCTCTCGGTTAGTGTGTCAAGTGGGTGTAAAGCGGCATAAACACAGCAGTGAAAAGCAGCTAAACCCCATTATAAAAATAAATTACTTTGAAACACCCATGAAACAAAGACAGTGAAAGAGAGAGAAATTCTTACACAATGCGTTCAGGAGCTGTGATGCAACCTGGATTGACCATATCTAGACGCACAGCTGGATGAGACATAAGGGTGGACACTCTTGGGGCTGAGAGGTTTGGTGAGGTTGGGTGAGCAAACGCAGACCCTTTAAAGTAATACTGCGTGGTACCCATCACATGGGTCCCAAATCTCCAGGTTCAAGGGCATCTTCCTACATCAAAAACATGCATGAGAAACCCAGAAGATGGTACACCGTGTGATGGGGAAAGGTTTCTAAAACGCACCTCATTTCTCATCTCCTTGTGCCCGGGTTCGCCATTCCAGCCGCTTTACTAGCAAGCTCCCTACTTGGAGCATCAGCACCTTTAACCTCCTGTTCCGTACAGGTTGCAATTTGTCCTGAGGATAAACGGGAAGACGTGGAACCAACGAGAGACTAGCTCTTGGTGTTGGGACAGGCACAGGTCACTCTATTTTCGCATCAGAAAGAAGAATTAACCACAGGCTCAGCCTGACCCCCGGAACCAGAACAGGGCCTGAAGCCATTCTGCGATTTTGCGGCCAGCTCCCATAAAAACGAGTTGTAAAATGGAGGTTCAGGGCACTGCAATTCACAAACCTGCAGAGTTATAAATGATAACTCTCGTCCACAAATATATTGAGGGAAGGCAAAGAAGAAGATTTGAAATCAAGGCAGAATTGCAGGAAACAGATTTCAGGAGGTAGATACGAATCGCCTTTAAAGCACATGAAAAGCGGCAAAACGTTGACAATGATGCCCTTGGCCAAAAAGGGCGTATGCGTTTTTTCCTGAATATATTCAGGAAAAAACGCATACGCCCTTTTTGGCCAACCAAGCAACCTGGAAAGGCAAATCAGCGCTACAAAGAAGTCTCGCTTCCCATCGGTCAAAAGGGCCATGCTGAAAAAAGTGTCAAAACCAGAAATGCAGGACAGGCCATGGAGAAATGGGAGCCTTGCTACACTGATGGGCGGGATGTAAATTGCCAAGAGCCACTCTGGAGAAGTGTCCGGTGAGTCCTGAAACATCTGAAAAACACAGCTTAGAGAGCATAGGGCACTTCCACTCATGGGGGTATAAATTGGGAAAATTAAAAATCAGCAAGACACAAGCACCCCAAAGTTTAGGGCTGCTCTGTTGACCAGGACCTCCACTTCATTCCACCTTAAATATCCCAGGAAAGAGAAAAATGGATAAAGAAGTTGTGGTCCTTATGTACAATGGAATATCACTCAGCCAGGAAATCAATGTCGTAAGGTTAGTAGCAGCATGATGAGTGGATTTAGGTACGACGATTCTAAGTGAAATAAGTCACACAGAAAAGGACACTTCTCATAAGGTATCACTGATAGAGGGAATGTAAAAACCGTTACACTTGAACTGAATTACAAAACAGAACAGAGTCACACATGCAGAAAACACACTATGGCTGCTTAACGGGAAAGGTGAGGTGGGGTGATACATAAAACAAGGGTATCAAATTAGCTCAGATACCGTTCCATAAACCCAATATGTAATAGACAAGACCTACTCCTTGCTCAGAGAACTGGACTCAACACGCCCTATTCACCGCACAACAATATATCTGACTAATAATAATCGTAAAACCTATGTATTGATATCTCTCTGTTAGTGTGTCAAGTGGGTGTAAAGCGGCATAAACACAGCAGTGAAAAGCAGCTAAACCCCATTATAAAAATAAATTACTTTGAAACCACCATGAAACAAAGACAGTGAAAGAGAGAGAAATTCTTACACAATGCGTTCAGGGGCTGTGATGCAACCTGCATTGACCATATCTAGACGCACAGCTGGATGAGACATAAGGGTGGACACTCTTGGGGCTGAGAGGTTTGGTGAGGTTGGGTGAGCAAACGCAGACCCTTTAAAGGAATACTGCGTGATACCCATCGCATGGGTCCCAAATCTCCAGGTTCAAGGGCATCTTCCTACATCAAAAACATGCATGAGAAACCCAGAAGATGGTACACTGTGTGATGGGGAAAGGTTTCTAAAACGCACCTCATTTCTCATCTCCTTGTGCCCGGGTTCGCCATTCCAGCCGCTTTACTAGCAAGCTCCCTACTTGGAGCATCAGCACCTTTAACCTCCTGTTCCGTACAGGTTGCAATTTGTCCTGAGGATAAACGGGAAGACGTGGAACCAACGAGAGACTAGCTCTTGGTGTTGGGACAGGCACAGGTCACTCTATTTTCCCATCAGAAAGAAGAATTAACCACAGGCTCAGCCTGACCCCCGGAACCAGAACAGGGCCTGAAGCCATTCTGCGATTTTGCGGCCAGCTCCCATAAAAACGAGTTGTAAAATGGAGGTTCAGGGCACTGCAATTCACAAACCTGCAGAGTTATAAATGATAACTCTCGTCCACAAATATATTGAGGGAAGGCAAAGAAGAGGATTTGAAATCAAGGCAGAATTGCAGGAAACAGATTTCAGGAGGTAGATACGAATCGCCTTTAAAGCACATGAAAAGCGGCAAAACGTTGACAATGATGCCCTTGGCCATAAAGGGCGTATGCGTTTTTTCCTGAGTATATTCAGGAAAAAACGCATACGCCCTTCTTGGCCAACCAAGCAACCTGGAAAGGCAAATCAGCGCTACAAAGAAGTCTCGCTTCCCATCGGTCAAAAGGGCCATGCTGAAAAAAGTGTCAAAACCAGAAATGCAGGACAGGCCATGGAGAAATGGGAGCCTTGCTACACTGATGGGCGGGATGTAAATTGCCAAGAGCCACTCTGGAGAAGTGTCCGGTGAGTCCTGAAACATCTGAAAAACACAGCTTAGAGAGCATAGGGCACTTCCACTCATGGGGGTATAAATTGGGAAAATTAAAAATCAGCAAGACACAAGCACCCCAAAGTTTAGGGCTGCTCTGTTGACCAGGACCTCCACTTCATTCCACCTTAAATATCCCAGGAAAGAGAAAAATGGAGAAAGAAGTTGTGGTCCTTATGTACAATGGAATATCACTCAGCCAGGAAATCAATGTCGTAAGGTTAGTAGCAGCATGATGAGTGGATTTAGGTACGACGATTCTAAGTGAAATAAGTCACACAGAAGAGGACACTTCTCATAAGGTATCACTGATAGAGGGAATGTAAAAACCGTTACACTTGAACTGAATTACAAAACAGAACAGAGTCACACATGCAGAAAACACACTATGGCTGCTTAACGGGAAAGGTGAGGTGGGGTGATACATAAAACAAGGGTATCAAATTAGCTCAGATACCATTCCATAAACCCAATATGTAATAGACAAGACCTACTCCTTGCTCAGAGAACTGGACTCAACACGCACTATTCAACGCACAAGAATATATCTGATTAAAAATAATCGTAAAACCTATGTATTGATATCTCTCTGTTAGTGTGTCAAGTGGGTGTAAAGCGGCATAAACACAGCAGTGAAAAGCAGCTAAACCCCATTATAAAAATAAATTACTTTGAAACACCCATGAAACAAAGACAGTGAAAGAGAGAGAAATTCTTACACAATGCGTTCAGGGGCTGTGATGCAACCTGGATTGACCATATCTAGACGCACAGCTGGATGAGACATAAGGGTGGACACTCTTGGGGCTGAGAGGTTTGGTGAGGTTGGGTGAGCAAACGCAGACCCTTTAAAGGAATACTGCGTGGTACCCATCGCATGGGTCCCAAATCTCCAGGTTCAAGGGCATCTTCCTACATCGAAAACATGCATGAGAAACCCAGAAGATGGTACACCGTGTGATGGGGAAAGGTTTCTAAAACGCACCTCATTTCTCATCTCCTTGTGCCCGGGTTCGCCATTCCAGCCTCTTTACTAGCAAGCTCCCTACTTGGAGCATCAGCACCTTTAACCTCCTGTTCCATACAGGTTGCAATTTGTCCTGAGGATAAACGGGAAGACGTGGAACCAACGAGAGACTAGCTCTTGGTGTTGGGACAGGCACAGGTCACTCTATTTTCCCATCAGAAAGAAGAATTAACCACAGGCTCAGCCTGACCCCCGGAACCAGAACAGGGCCTGAAGCCATTCTGCGATTTTGCGGCCAGCTCCCATAAAAACGAGTTGTAAAATGGAGGTTCAGGGCACTGCAATTCACAAACCTGCAGAGTTATAAATGAGAACTCTCGTCCACAAATATATTGAGGGAAGGCAAAGAAGAGGATTTGAAATCAAGGCAGAATTGCACGAAACAGATTTCAGGAGGTAGATACGAATCGCCTTTAAAGCACATGAAAAGCAGCAAAACGTTGACAATGATGCCCTTGGCCAAAAAGGGCGTATGCGTTTTTTCCTGAATATATTCAGGAAAAAACGCATACGCCCTTTTTGGCCAACCAAGCAACCTGGAAAGACAAATCAGCGCTACAAACAAGTCTCGCTTCCCATCGGTCTAAAGGGCCATGCTGAAAAAAGTGTCAAAACCAGAAATGCAGGACAGGCCATGGAGAAATGGGAGCCTTGCTACACTGATGGGCGGGATGTAAATTGCCAAGAGCCACTCTGGAGAAGTGTCCGGTGAGTCCTGAAACATCTGAAAAACACAGCTTAGAGAGCATAGGGCACTTCCACTCATGGGGGTATAAATTGGGAAAATGAAAAATCAGCAAGACACAAGCACCCCAAAGTTTAGGGCTGCTCTGTTGACCAGGACCTCCACTTCATTCCACCTTAAATATCCCAGGAAAGAGAAAAATGGATAAAGAAGTTGTGGTCCTTATGTACAATGGAATATCACTCAGCCAGGAAATCAATGTCGTAAGGTTAGTAGCAGCATGATGAGTGGATTTAGGTACGACGATTCTAAGTGAAATAAGTCACACAGAAAAGGACACTTCTCATAAGGTATCACTGATAGAGGGAATGTAAAAACCGTTACACTTGAACTGAATTACAAAACAGAACAGAGTCACACATGCAGAAAACACACTATGGCTGCTTAACGGGAAAGGTGAGGTGGGGTGATACATAAAACAAGGGTATCAAATTAGCTCAGATACCGTTCCATAAACCCAATATGTAATAGACAAGACCTACTCCTTGCTCAGAGAACTGGACTCAACACGCCCTATTCACCACACAACAATATATCTGACTAATAATAATCGTAAAACCTATGTATTGATATCTCTCTGTTAGTGTGTCAAGTGGGTGTAAAGCGGCATAAACACATCAGTGAAAAGCAGCTAAACCCCATTATAAAAATAAATTACTTTGAAACCACCATGAAACAAAGACAGTGAAAGAGAGAGAAATTCTTACACAATGCGTTCAGGGGCTGTGATGCAACCTGCATTGACCATATCTAGACGCACAGCTGGATGAGACATAAGGGTGGACACTCTTGGGGCTGAGAGGTTTGGTGAGGTTGGGTGAGCAAACGCAGACCCTTTAAAGGAATACTGCGTGGTACCCATCGCATGGGTCCCAAATCTCCAGGTTCAAGGGCATCTTCCTACATCAAAAACATGCATGAGAAACCCAGAAGATGGTACACTGTGTGATGGGGAAAGGTTTCTAAAACGCACCTCATTTCTCATCTCCTTGTGCCCGGGTTCGCCATTCCAGCTGCTTTACTAGCAAGCTCCCTACTTGGAGCATCAGCACCTTTAACCTCCTGTTCCGTACAGGTTGCAATTTGTCCTGAGGATAAACGGGAAGACGTGGAAACAACGAGAGACTAGCTCTTGGTGTTGGGACAGGCACAGGTCACTCTATTTTCCCATCAGAAAGAAGAATTAACCACAGGCTCAGCCTGCCCCCCGGAACCAGAACAGGGCCTGAAGCCATTCTGCGATTTTGCGGCCAGCTCCCATAAAAACGAGTTGTAAAATGGAGGTTCAGGGCACTGCAATTCACAAACCTGCAGAGTTATAAATGAGAACTCTCGTCCACAAATATATTGAGGGAAGGCAAAGAAGAGGATTTGAAATCAAGGCAGAATTGCAGGAAACAGATTTCAGGAGGTAGATACGAATCACCTTTAAAGCACATGAAAAGCGGCAAAACGTTGACAATGATGCCCTTGGCCAAAAAGGGCGTATGCGTTTTTTCCTGAATATATTCAGGAAAAAACGCATACGCCCTTTTTGGCCAACCAAGCAACCTGGAAAGGCAAATCAGCGCTACAAAGAAGTCTCGCTTCCCATCGGTCAAAAGGGCCATGCTGAAAAAAGTGTCAAAACCAGAAATGCAGGACAGGCCATGGAGAAATGGGAGCCTTGCTACACTGATGGGCGGGATGTAAATTGCCAAGAGCCACTCTGGAGAAGTGTCCGGTGAGTCCTGAAACATCTGAAAAACACAGCTTAGAGAGCATAGGGCACTTCCACTCATGGGGGTATAAATTGGGAAAATGAAAAATCAGCAAGACACAAGCACCCCAAAGTTTAGGGCTGCTCTGTTGACCAGGACCTCCACTTCATTCCACCTTAAATATCCCAGGAAAGAGAAAAATGGATAAAGAAGTTGTGGTCCTTATGTACAATGGAATATCACTCAGCCAGGAAATCAATGTCGTAAGGTTAGTAGCAGCATGATGAGTGGATTTAGGTACGACGATTCTAAGTGAAATAAGTCACACAGAAAAGGACACTTCTCATAAGGTATCACTGATAGAGGGAATGTAAAAACCGTTACACTTGAACTGAATTACAAAACAGAACAGAGTCACACATGCAGAAAACACACTATGGCTGCTTAACGGGAAAGGTGAGGTGGGGTGATACATAAAACAAGGGTATCAAATTAGCTCAGATACCGTTCCATAAACCCAATATGTAATAGACAAGACCTACTCCTTGCTCAGAGAACTGGACTCAACACGCCCTATTCACCGCACAACAATATATCTGACTAATAATAATCGTAAAACCTATGTATTGATATCTCTCTGTTAGTGTGTCAAGTGGGTGTAAAGCGGCATAAACACATCAGTGAAAAGCAGCTAAACCCCATTATAAAAATAAATTACTTTGAAACCACCATGAAACAAAGACAGTGAAAGAGAGAGAAATTCTTACACAATGCGTTCAGGGGCTGTGATGCAACCTGCATTGACCATATCTAGACGCACAGCTGGATGAGACATAAGGGTGGACACTCTTGGGGCTGAGAGGTTTGGTGAGGTTGGGTGAGCAAACGCAGACCCTTTAAAGGAATACTGCGTGGTACCCATCGCATGGGTCCCAAATCTCCAGGTTCAAGGGCATCTTCCTACATCAAAAACATGCATGAGAAACCCAGAAGATGGTACACCGTGTGATGGGGAAAGGTTTCTAAAACGCACCTCATTTCTCATCTCCTTGTGCCCGGGTTCGCCATTCCAGCCGCTTTACTAGCAAGCTCCCTACTTGGAGCATCAGCACCTTTAACCTCCTGTTCCGTACAGGTTGCAATTTGTCCTGAGGATAAACGGGAAGACGTGGAACCAACGAGAGACTAGCTCTTGGTGTTGGGACAGGCACAGGTCACTCTATTTTCCCATCAGAAAGAAGAATTAACCACAGGCTCAGCCTGCCCCCCGGAACCAGAACAGGGCCTGAAGCCATTCTGCGATTTTGCGGCCAGCTCCCATAAAAACGAGTTGTAAAATGGAGGTTCAGGGCACTGCAATTCACAAACCTGCAGAGTTATAAATGAGAACTCTCGTCCACAAATATATTGAGGGAAGGCAAAGAAGAGGATTTGAAATCAAGGCAGAATTGCACGAAACAGATTTCAGGAGGTAGATACGAATCGCCTTTAAAGCACATGAAAAGCGGCAAAACGTTGACAATGATGCCCTTGGCCAAAAAGGGCGTATGCGTTTTTTCCTGAATATATTCAGGAAAAAACGCATACGCCCTTTTTGGCCAACCAAGCAACCTGGAAAGGCAAATCAGCGCTACAAAGAAGTCTCGCTTCCCATCGGTCAAAAGGGCCATGCTGAAAAAAGTGTCAAAACCAGAAATGCAGGACAGGCCATGGAGAAATGGGAGCCTTGCTACACTGATGGGCGGGATGTAAATTGCCAAGAGCCACTCTGGAGAAGTGTCCGGTGAGTCCTGAAACATCTGAAAAACACAGCTTAGAGAGCAGAGGGCACTTCCACTCATGGGGGTATAAATTGGGAAAATGAAAAATCAGCAAGACACAAGCACCCCAAAGTTTAGGGCTGCTCTGTTGACCAGGACCTCCACTTCATTCCACCTTAAATATCCCAGGAAAGAGAAAAATGGAGAAAGAAGTTGTGGTCCTTATGTACAATGGAATATCACTCAGCCAGGAAATCAATGTCGTAAGGTTAGTAGCAGCATGATGAGTGGATTTAGGTACGACGATTCTAAGTGAAATAAGTCACACAGAAAAGGACACTTCTCATAAGGTATCACTGATAGAGGGAATGTAAAAACCGTTACACTTGAACTGAATTACAAAACAGAACAGAGTCACACATGCAGAAAACACACTATGGCTGCTTAACGGGAAAGGTGAGGTGGGGTGATACATAAAACAAGGGTATCAAATTAGCTCAGATACCGTTCCATAAACCCAATATGTAATAGACAAGACCTACTCCTTGCTCAGAGAACTGGACTCAACACGCCCTATTCACCGCACAATAATATATCTGACTAATAATAATCGTAAAACCTATGTATTGATATCTCTCTGTTAGTGTGTCAAGTGGGTGTAAAGCGGCATAAACACATCAGTGAAAAGCAGCTAAACCCCATTATAAAAATAAATTACTTTGAAACCACCATGAAACAAAGACAGTGAAAGAGAGAGAAATTCTTACACAATGCGTTCAGGGGCTGTGATGCAACCTGCATTGACCATATCTAGACGCACAGCTGGATGAGACATAAGGGTGGACACTCTTGGGGCTGAGAGGTTTGGTGAGGTTGGGTGAGCAAACGCAGACCCTTTAAAGGAATACTGCGTGGTACCCATCGCATGGGTCCCAAATCTCCAGGTTCAAGGGCATCTTCCTACATCAAAAACATGCATGAGAAACCCAGAAGATGGTACACTGTGTGATGGGGAAAGGTTTCTAAAACGCACCTCATTTCTCATCTCCTTGTGCCCGGGTTCGCCATTCCAGCCGCTTTACTAGCAAGCTCCCTACTTGGAGCATCAGCACCTTTAACCTCCTGTTCCGTACAGGTTGCAATTTGTCCTGAGGATAAACGGGAAGACGTGGAACCAACGAGAGACTAGCTCTTGGTGTTGGGACAGGCACAGGTCACTCTATTTTCCCATCAGAAAGAAGAATTAACCACAGGCTCAGCCTGCCCCCCGGAACCAGAACAGGGCCTGAAGCCATTCTGCGATTTTGCGGCCAGCTCCCATAAAAACGAGTTGTAAAATGGAGGTTCAGGGCACTGCAATTCACAAACCTGCAGAGTTATAAATGAGAACTCTCGTCCACAAATATATTGAGGGAAGGCAAAGAAGAGGATTTGAAATCAAGGCAGAATTGCAGGAAACAGATTTCAGGAGGTAGATACGAATCGCCTTTAAAGCACATGAAAAGCGGCAAAACGTTGACAATGATGCCCTTGGCCAAAAAGGGCGTATGCGTTTTTTCCTGAATATATTCAGGAAAAAACGCATACGCCCTTTTTGGCCAACCAAGCAACCTGGAAAGGCAAATCAGCGCTACAAAGAAGTCTCGCTTCCCATCGGTCAAAAGGGCCATGCTGAAAAAAGTGTCAAAACCAGAAATGCAGGACAGGCCATGGAGAAATGGGAGCCTTGCTACACTGATGGGCGGGATGTAAATTGCCAAGAGCCACTCTGGAGAAGTGTCCGGTGAGTCCTGAAACATCTGAAAAACACAGCTTAGAGAGCAGAGGGCACTTCCACTCATGGGGGTATAAATTGGGAAAATGAAAAATCAGCAAGACACAAGCACCCCAAAGTTTAGGGCTGCTCTGTTGACCAGGACCTCCACTTCATTCCACCTTAAATATCCCAGGAAAGAGAAAAATGGATAAAGAAGTTGTGGTCCTTATGTACAATGGAATATCACTCAGCCAGGAAATCAATGTTGTAAGGTTAGTAGCAGCATGATGAGTGGATTTAGGTACGACGATTCTAAGTGAAATAAGTAACACAGAAAAGGACACTTCTCATAAGGTATCACTGATAGAGGGAATGTAAAAACCGTTACACTTGAACTGAATTACAAAACAGAACAGAGTCACACATGCAGAAAACACACTATGGCTGCTTAACGGGAAAGGTGAGGTGGGGTGATACATAAAACAAGGGTATCAAATTAGCTCAGATACCGTTCCATAAACCCAATATGTAATAGACAAGACCTACTCCTTGCTCAGAGAACTGGACTCAACACGCCCTATTCACCGCACAACAATATATCTGACTAATAATAATCGTAAAACCTATGTATTGATATCTCTCTGTTAGTGTGTCAAGTGGGTGTAAAGCGGCATAAACACAGCAGTGAAAAGCAGCTAAACCCCATTATAAAAATAAATTACTTTGAAACACCCATGAAACAAAGACAGTGAAAGAGAGAGAAATTCTTACACAATGCGTTCAGGGGCTGTGATGCAACCTGGATTGACCATATCTAGACGCACAGCTGGATGAGACATAAGGGTGGACACTCTTGGGGCTGAGAGGTTTGGTGAGGTTGGGTGAGCAAACGCAGACCCTTTAAAGGAATACTGCGTGGTACCCATCGCATGGGTCCCAAATCTCCAGGTTCAAGGGCATCTTCCTACATCAAAAACATGCATGAGAAACCCAGAAGATGGTACACCGTGTGATGGGGAAAGGTTTCTAAAACGCACCTCATTTCTCATCTCCTTGTGCCCGGGTTCGCCATTCCAGCCTCTTTACTAGCAAGCTCCCTACTTGGAGCATCAGCACCTTTAACCTCCTGTTCCATACAGGTTGCAATTTGTCCTGAGGATAAACGGGAAGACGTGGAACCAACGAGAGACTAGCTCTTGGTGTTGGGACAGGCACAGGTCACTCTATTTTCCCATCAGAAAGAAGAATTAACCACAGGCTCAGCCTGCCCCCCGGAACCAGAACAGGGCCTGAAGCCATTCTGCGATTTTGTGGCCAGCTCCCATAAAAACGAGTTGTAAAATGGAGGTTCAGGGCACTGCAATTCACAAACCTCCAGAGTTATAAATGAGAACTCTCGTCCACAAATATATTGAGGGAAGGCAAAGAAGAGGATTTGAAATCAAGGCAGAATTGCACGAAACAGATTTCAGGAGGTAGATACGAATCGCCTTTAAAGCACATGAAAAGCGGCAAAACGTTGACAATGATGCCCTTGGCCAAAAAGGGCGTATGCGTTTTTTCCTGAATATATTCAGGAAAAAACGCATACGCCCTTTTTGGCCAACCAAGCAACCTGGAAAGGCAAATCAGCGCTACAAAGAAGTCTCGCTTCCCATCGGTCAAAAGGGCCATGCTGAAAAAAGTGTCAAAACCAGAAATGCAGGACAGGCCATGGAGAAATGGGAGCCTTGCTACACTGATGGGCGGGATGTAAATTGCCAAGAGCCACTCTGGAGAAGTGTCCGGTGAGTCCTGAAACATCTGAAAAACACAGCTTAGAGAGCATAGGGCACTTCCACTCATGGGGGTATAAATTGGGAAAATTAAAAATCAGCAAGACACAAGCACCCCAAAGTTGAGGGCTGCTCTGTTGACCAGGACCTCCACTTCATTCCACCTTAAATATCCCAGGAAAGAGAAAAATGGATAAAGAAGTTGTGGTCCTTATGTACAATGGAATATCACTCAGCCAGGAAATCAATGTCGTAAGGTTAGTAGCAGCATGATGAGTGGATTTAGGTATGACGATTCTAAGTGAAATAAGTCACACAGAAAAGGACACTTCTCATAAGGTATCACTGATAGAGGGAATGTAAAAACCGTTACACTTGAACTGAATTACAAAACAGAACAGAGTCACACATGCAGAAAACACACTATGGCTGCTTAACGGGAAAGGTGAGGTGGGGTGATACATAAAACAAGGGTATCAAATTAGCTCAGATACCGTTCCATAAACCCAATATGTAATAGACAAGACCTACTCCTTGCTCAGAGAACTGGACTCAACACGCCCTATTCACCGCACAAGAATATATCTGACTAATAATAATCGTAAAACCTATGTATTGATATCTCTCTGTTAGTGTGTCAAGTGGGTGTAAAGCGGCATAAACACATCAGTGAAAAGCAGCTAAACCCCATTATAAAAATAAATTACTTTGAAACCACCATGAAACAAAGACAGTGAAAGAGAGAGAAATTCCTACACAATGCGTTCAGGGGCTGTGATGCAACCTGCATTGACCATATCTAGACGCACAGCTGGATGAGACATAAGGGTGGACACTCTTGGGGCTGAGAGGTTTGGTGAGGTTGGGTGAGCAAACGCAGACCCTTTAAAGGAATACTGCGTGGTACCCATCGCATGGGTCCCAAATCTCCAGGTTCAAGGGCATCTTCCTACATCAAAAACATGCATGAGAAACCCAGAAGATGGTACACTGTGTGATGGGGAAAGGTTTCTAAAACGCACCTCATTTCTCATCTCCTTGTGCCCGGGTTCGCCATTCCAGCCGCTTTACTAGCAAGCTCCATACTTGGAGCATCAGCACCTTTAACCTCCTGTTCCGTACAGGTTGCAATTTGTCCTGAGGATAAACGGGGAGACGTGGAACCAACGAGAGACTAGCTCTTGGTGTTGGGACAGGCACAGGTCACTCTATTTTCCCATCAGAAAGAAGAATTAACCACAGGCTCAGCCTGACCCCCGGAACCAGAACAGGGCCTGAAGCCATTCTGCGATTTTGCGGCCAGCTCCCATAAAAACGAGTTGTAAAATGGAGGTTCAGGGCACTGCAATTCACAAACCTGCAGAGTTATAAATGAGAACTCTCGTCCACAAACATATTGAGGGAAGGCAAAGAAGAGGATTTGAAATCAAGGCAGAATTGCAGGAAACAGATTTCAGGAGGTAGATACGAATCGCCTTTAAAGCACATGAAAAGCGGCAAAACGTTGACAATGATGCCCTTGGCCAAAAAGGGCGTATGCGTTTTTTCCTGAATATATTCAGGAAAAAACGCATACGCCCTTTTTGGCCAACCAAGCAACCTGGAAAGGCAAATCAGCGCTACAAAGAAGTCTCGCTTCCCATCGGTCAAAAGGGCCATGCTGAAAAAAGTGTCAAAACCAGAAATGCAGGACAGGCCATGGAGAAATGGGAGCCTTGCTACACTGATGGGCGGGATGTAAATTGCCAAGAGCCACTCTGGAGAAGTGTCCGGTGAGTCCTGAAACATCTGAAAAACACAGCTTAGAGAGCAGAGGGCACTTCCACTCATGGGGGTATAAATTGGGAAAATGAAAAATCAGCAAGACACAAGCACCCCAAAGTTTAGGGCTGCTCTGTTGACCAGGACCTCCACTTCATTCCACCTTAAATATCCCAGGAAAGAGAAAAATGGATAAAGAAGTTGTGGTCCTTATGTACAATGGAATATCACTCAGCCAGGAAATCAATGTCGTAAGGTTAGTAGCAGCATGATGAGTGGATTTAGGTACGACGATTCTAAGTGAAATAAGTCACACAGAAAAGGACACTTCTCATAAGGTATCACTGATAGAGGGAATGTAAAAACCGTTACACTTGAACTGAATTACAAAACAGAACAGAGTCACACATGCAGAAAACACACTATGGCTGCTTAACGGGAAAGGTGAGGTGGGGTGATACATAAAACAAGGGTATCAAATTAGCTCAGATACCATTCCATAAACCCAATATGTAGTAGACAAGACCTACTCCTTGCTCAGAGAACTGGACTCAACACGCCCTATTCACCGCACAACAATATATCTGACTAATAATAATCGTAAAACCTATGTATTGATATCTCTCTGTTAGTGTGTCAAGTGGGTGTAAAGCGGCATAAACACATCAGTGAAAAGCAGCTAAACCCCATTATAAAAATAAATTACTTTGAAACCACCATGAAACAAAGACAGTGAAAGAGAGAGAAATTCCTACACAATGCGTTCAGGGGCTGTGATGCAACCTGCATTGACCATATCTAGACGCACAGCTGGATGAGACATAAGGGTGGACACTCTTGGGGCTGAGAGGTTTGGTGAGGTTGGGTGAGCAAACGCAGACCCTTTAAAGGAATACTGCGTGGTACCCATCGCATGGGTCCCAAATCTCCAGGTTCAAGGGCATCTTCCTACATCAAAAACATGCATGAGAAACCCAGAAGATGGTACACTGTGTGATGGGGAAAGGTTTCTAAAACGCACCTCATTTCTCATCTCCTTGTGCCCGGGTTCGCCATTCCAGCCGCTTTACTAGCAAGCTCCATACTTGGAGCATCAGCACCTTTAACCTCCTGTTCCGTACAGGTTGCAATTTGTCCTGAGGATAAACGGGGAGACGTGGAACCAACGAGAGACTAGCTCTTGGTGTTGGGACAGGCACAGGTCACTCTATTTTCCCATCAGAAAGAAGAATTAACCACAGGCTCAGCCTGACCCCCGGAACCAGAACAGGGCCTGAAGCCATTCTGCGATTTTGCGGCCAGCTCCCATAAAAACGAGTTGTAAAATGGAGGTTCAGGGCACTGCAATTCACAAACCTGCAGAGTTATAAATGAGAACTCTCGTCCACAAACATATTGAGGGAAGGCAAAGAAGAGGATTTGAAATCAAGGCAGAATTGCAGGAAACAGATTTCAGGAGGTAGATACGAATCGCCTTTAAAGCACATGAAAAGCGGCAAAACGTTGACAATGATGCCCTTGGCCAAAAAGGGCGTATGCGTTTTTTCCTGAATATATTCAGGAAAAAACGCATACGCCCTTTTTGGCCAACCAAGCAACCTGGAAAGGCAAATCAGCGCTACAAAGAAGTCTCGCTTCCCATCGGTCAAAAGGGCCATGCTGAAAAAAGTGTCAAAACCAGAAATGCAGGACAGGCCATGGAGAAATGGGAGCCTTGCTACACTGATGGGCGGGATGTAAATTGCCAAGAGCCACTCTGGAGAAGTGTCCGGTGAGTCCTGAAACATCTGAAAAACACAGCTTAGAGAGCAGAGGGCACTTCCACTCATGGGGGTATAAATTGGGAAAATGAAAAATCAGCAAGACACAAGCACCCCAAAGTTTAGGGCTGCTCTGTTGACCAGGACCTCCACTTCATTCCACCTTAAATATCCCAGGAAAGAGAAAAATGGATAAAGAAGTTGTGGTCCTTATGTACAATGGAATATCACTCAGCCAGGAAATCAATGTCGTAAGGTTAGTAGCAGCATGATGAGTGGATTTAGGTACGACGATTCTAAGTGAAATAAGTCACACAGAAAAGGACACTTCTCATAAGGTATCACTGATAGAGGGAATGTAAAAACCGTTACACTTGAACTGAATTACAAAACAGAACAGAGTCACACATGCAGAAAACACACTATGGCTGCTTAACGGGAAAGGTGAGGTGGGGTGATACATAAAACAAGGGTATCAAATTAGCTCAGATACCGTTCCATAAACCCAATATGTAATAGACAAGACCTACTCCTTGCTCAGAGAACTGGACTCAACACGCCCTATTCACCGCACAAGAATATATCTGACTAATAATAATCGTAAAACCTATGTATTGATATCTCTCTGTTAGTGTGTCAAGTGGGTGTAAAGCGGCATAAACACAGCAGTGAAAAGCAGCTAAACCCCATTATAAAAATAAATTACTTTGAAACACCCATGAAACAAAGACAGTGAAAGAGAGAGAAATTCTTACACAATGCGTTCAGGGGCTGTGATGCAACCTGCATTGACCATATCTAGACGCACAGCTGGATGAGACATAAGGGTGGACACTCTTGGGGCTGAGAGGTTTGGTGAGGTTGGGTGAGCAAACGCAGACCCTTTAAAGGAATACTGCGTGGTACCCATCGCATGGGTCCCAAATCTCCAGGTTCAAGGGCATCTTCCTACATCAAAAACATGCATGAGAAACCCAGAAGATGGTACACCGTGTGATGGGGAAAGGTTTCTAAAACGCACCTCATTTCTCATCTCCTTGTGCCCGGGTTCGCCATTCCAGCCGCTTTACTAGCAAGCTCCCTACTTGGAGCATCAGCACCTTTAACCTCCTTTTCCATACAGGTTGCAATTTGTCCTGAGGATAAACGGGAAGACGTGGAACCAACGAGAGACTAGCTCTTGGTGTTGGGACAGGCACAGGTCACTCTATTTTCCCATCAGAAAGAAGAATTAACCACAGGCTCAGCCTGCCCCCCGGAACCAGAACAGGGCCTGAAGCCATTATGCGATTTTGCGGCCAGCTCCCATAAAAACGAGTTGTAAAATGGAGGTTCAGGGCACTGCAATTCACAAACCTGCAGAGTTGTAAATGATAACTCTCGTCCACAAATATATTGAGGGAAGGCAAAGAAGAGGATTTGAAATCAAGGCAGAATTGCAGGAAACAGATTTCAGGAGGTAGATACGAATCGCCTTTAAAGCACATGAAAAGCGGCAAAACGTTGACAATGATGCCCTTGGCCATAAAGGGCGTATGCGTTTTTTCCTGAGTATATTCAGGAAAAAACGCATACGCCCTTTTTGGCCAACCAAGCAACCTGGAAAGGCAAATCAGCGCTACAAAGAAGTCTCGCTTCCCATCGGTCAAAAGGGCCATGCTGAAAAAAGTGTCAAAACCAGAAATGCAGGACAGGCCATGGAGAAATGGGAGCCTTGCTACACTGATGGGCGGGATGTAAATTGCCAAGAGCCACTCTGGAGAAGTGTCCGGTGAGTCCTGAAACATCTGAAAAACACAGCTTAGAGAGCATAGGGCACTTCCACTCATGGGGGTATAAATTGGGAAAATGAAAAATCAGCAAGACACAAGCACCCCAAAGTTTAGGGCTGCTCTGTTGACCAGGACCTCCACTTCATTCCACCTTAAATATCCCAGGAAAGAGAAAAATGGATAAAGAAGTTGTGGTCCTTATGTACAATGGAATATCACTCAGCCAGGAAATCAATGTCGTAAGGTTAGTAGCAGCATGATGAGTGGATTTAGGTACGACGATTCTAAGTGAAATAAGTCACACAGAAAAGGACACTTCTCATAAGGTATCACTGATAGAGGGAATGTAAAAACCGTTACACTTGAACTGAATTACAAAACAGAACAGAGTCACACATGCAGAAAACACACTATGGCTACTTAACGGGAAAGGTGAGGTGGGGTGATACATAAAACAAGGGTATCAAATTAGCTCAGATACCATTCCATAAACCCAATATGTAATAGACAAGACCTACTCCTTGCTCAGAGAACTGGACTCAACACGCCCTATTCACCGCACAAGAATATATCTGATTAATAATAATCGTAAAACCTATGTATTGATATCTCTCTGTTAGTGTGTCAAGTGGGTGTAAAGCGGCATAAACACAGCAGTGAAAAGCAGCTAAACCCCATTATAAAAATAAATTACTTTGAAACACCCATGAAACAAAGACAGTGAAAGAGAGAGAAATTCTTACACAATGCGTTCAGGGGCTGTGATGCAACCTGGATTGACCATATCTAGACGCACAGCTGGATGAGACATAAGGGTGGACACTCTTGGGGCTGAGAGGTTTGGTGAGGTTGGGTGAGCAAACGCAGACCCTTTAAAGGAATACTGCGTGGTACCCATCGCATGGGTCCCAAATCTCCAGGTTCAAGGGCATCTTCCTACATCAAAAACATGCATGAGAAACCCAGAAGATGGTACACCGTGTGATGGGGAAAGGTTTCTAAAACGCACCTCATTTCTCATCTCCTTGTGCCCGGGTTCGCCATTCCAGCCGCTTTACTAGCAAGCTCCCTACTTGGAGCATCAGCACCTTTAACCTCCTGTTCCGTACAGGTTGCAATTTGTCCTGAGGATAAACGGGAAGACGTGGAACCAACGAGAGACTAGCTCTTGGTGTTGGGACAGGCACAGGTCACTCTATTTTCCCATCAGAAAGAAGAATTAACCACAGGCTCAGCCTGACCCCCGGAACCAGAACAGGGCCTGAAGCCATCCTGCGCTTTTGCGGCCAGCTCCCAAAAAAGCGAGTTGTAAAATGGAGGTTCAGGGCACTGCAATTCACAAACCTGCAGAGTTATAAATGATAACTCTCGTCCACAAACATATTGAGGGAAGGCAAAGAAGAGGATTTGAAATCAAGGCAGAATTGCACGAAACAGATTTCAGGAGGTAGATACGAATCGCCTTTAAAGCACATGAAAAGCGGCAAAACGTTGACAATGATGCCCTTGGCCAAAAAGGGCGTATGCGTTTTTTCCTGAATATATTCAGGAAAAAACGCATACGCCCTTTTTGGCCAACCAAGCAACCTGGAAAGGCAAATCAGCGCTACAAAGAAGTCTCGCTTCCCATCGGTCAAAAGGGCCATGCTGAAAAAAGTGTCAAAACCAGAAATGCAGGACAGGCCATGGAGAAATGGGAGCCTTGCTACACTGATGGGCGGGATGTAAATTGCCAAGAGCCACTCTGGAGAAGTGTCCGGTGAGTCCTGAAACATCTGAAAAACACAGCTTAGAGAGCAGAGGGCACTTCCACTCATGGGGGTATAAATTGGGAAAATGAAAAATCAGCAAGACACAAGCACCCCAAAGTTTAGGGCTGCTCTGTTGACCAGGACCTCCACTTCATTCCACCTTAAATATCCCAGGAAAGAGAAAAATGGAGAAAGAAGTTGTGGTCCTTATGTACAATGGAATATCACTCAGCCAGGAAATCAATGTCGTAAGGTTAGTAGCAGCATGATGAGTGGATTTAGGTACGACGATTCTAAGTGAAATAAGTCACACAGAAAAGGACACTTCTCATAAGGTATCACTGATAGAGGGAATGTAAAAACCGTTACACTTGAACTGAATTACAAAACAGAACAGAGTCACACATGCAGAAAACACACTATGGCTGCTTAACGGGAAAGGTGAGGTGGGGTGATACATAAAACAAGGGTATCAAATTAGCTCAGATACCGTTCCATAAACCCAATATGTAATAGACAAGACCTACTCCTTGCTCAGAGAACTGGACTCAACACGCACTATTCAACGCACAAGAATATATCTGACTAATAATAATCGTAAAACCTATGTATTGATATCTCTCTGTTAGTGTGTCAAGTGGGTGTAAAGCGGCATAAACACAGCAGTGAAAAGCAGCTAAACCCCATTATAAAAATAAATTACTTTGAAACACCCATGAAACAAAGACAGTGAAAGAGAGAGAAATTCTTACACAATGCGTTCAGGGGCTGTGATGCAACCTGGATTGACCATATCTAGACGCACAGCTGGATGAGACATAAGGGTGGACACTCTTGGGGCTGAGAGGTTTGGTGAGGTTGGGTGAGCAAACGCAGACCCTTTAAAGGAATACTGCGTGGTACCCATCGCATGGGTCCCAAATCTCCAGGTTCAAGGGCATCTTCCTACATCAAAAACATGCATGAGAAACCCAGAAGATGGTACACCGTGTGATGGGGAAAGGTTTCTAAAACGCACCTCATTTCTCATCTCCTTGTGCCCGGGTTCGCCATTCCAGCCTCTTTACTAGCAAGCTCCCTACTTGGAGCATCAGCACCTTTAACCTCCTGTTCCATACAGGTTGCAATTTGTCCTGAGGATAAACGGGAAGACGTGGAACCAACGAGAGACTAGCTCTTGGTGTTGGGACAGGCACAGGTCACTCTATTTTCCCATCAGAAAGAAGAATTAACCACAGGCTCAGCCTGCCCCCCGGAACCAGAACAGGGCCTGAAGCCATTCTGCGATTTTGTGGCCAGCTCCCATAAAAACGAGTTGTAAAATGGAGGTTCAGGGCACTGCAATTCACAAACCTGCAGAGTTATAAATGAGAACTCTCGTCCACAAATATATTGAGGGAAGGCAAAGAAGAGGATTTGAAATCAAGGCAGAATTGCACGAAACAGATTTCAGGAGGTAGATACGAATCGCCTTTAAAGCACATGAAAAGCGGCAAAACGTTGACAATGATGCCCTTGGCCAAAAAGGGCGTATGCGTTTTTTCCTGAATATATTCAGGAAAAAACGCATACGCCCTTTTTGGCCAACCAAGCAACCTGGAAAGGCAAATCAGCGCTACAAAGAAGTCTCGCTTCCCATCGGTCAAAAGGGCCATGCTGAAAAAAGTGTCAAAACCAGAAATGCAGGACAGGCCATGGAGAAATGGGAGCCTTGCTACACTGATGGGCGGGATGTAAATTGCCAAGAGCCACTCTGGAGAAGTGTCCGGTGAGTCCTGAAACATCTGAAAAACACAGCTTAGAGAGCATAGGGCACTTCCACTCATGGGGGTATAAATTGGGAAAATTAAAAATCAGCAAGACACAAGCACCCCAAAGTTGAGGGCTGCTCTGTTGACCAGGACCTCCACTTCATTCCACCTTAAATATCCCAGGAAAGAGAAAAATGGATAAAGAAGTTGTGGTCCTTATGTACAATGGAATATCACTCAGCCAGGAAATCAATGTCGTAAGGTTAGTAGCAGCATGATGAGTGGATTTAGGTATGACGATTCTAAGTGAAATAAGTCACACAGAAAAGGACACTTCTCATAAGGTATCACTGATAGAGGGAATGTAAAAACCGTTACACTTGAACTGAATTACAAAACAGAACAGAGTCACACATGCAGAAAACACACTATGGCTGCTTAACGGGAAAGGTGAGGTGGGGTGATACATAAAACAAGGGTATCAAATTAGCTCAGATACCGTTCCATAAACCCAATATGTAATAGACAAGACCTACTCCTTGCTCAGAGAACTGGACTCAACACGCCCTATTCACCGCACAAGAATATATCTGACTAATAATAATCGTAAAACCTATGTATTGATATCTCTCTGTTAGTGTGTCAAGTGGGTGTAAAGCGGCATAAACACATCAGTGAAAAGCAGCTAAACCCCATTATAAAAATAAATTACTTTGAAACCACCATGAAACAAAGACAGTGAAAGAGAGAGAAATTCCTACACAATGCGTTCAGGGGCTGTGATGCAACCTGCATTGACCATATCTAGACGCACAGCTGGATGAGACATAAGGGTGGACACTCTTGGGGCTGAGAGGTTTGGTGAGGTTGGGTGAGCAAACGCAGACCCTTTAAAGGAATACTGCATGGTACCCATCGCATGGGTCCCAAATCTCCAGGTTCAAGGGCATCTTCCTACATCAAAAACATGCATGAGAAACCCAGAAGATGGTACACTGTGTGATGGGGAAAGGTTTCTAAAACGCACCTCATTTCTCATCTCCTTGTGCCCGGGTTCGCCATTCCAGCCGCTTTACTAGCAAGCTCCCTACTTGGAGCATCAGCACCTTTAACCTCCTGTTCCGTACAGGTTGCAATTTGTCCTGAGGATAAACGGGGAGACGTGGAACCAACGAGAGACTAGCTCTTGGTGTTGGGACAGGCACAGGTCACTCTATTTTCCCATCAGAAAGAAGAATTAACCACAGGCTCAGCCTGACCCCCGGAACCAGAACAGGGCCTGAAGCCATTCTGCGATTTTGCGGCCAGCTCCCATAAAAACGAGTTGTAAAATGGAGGTTCAGGGCACTGCAATTCACAAACCTGCAGAGTTATAAATGAGAACTCTCGTCCACAAACATATTGAGGGAAGGCAAAGAAGAGGATTTGAAATCAAGGCAGAATTGCAGGAAACAGATTTCAGGAGGTAGATACGAATCGCCTTTAAAGCACATGAAAAGCGGCAAAACGTTGACAATGATGCCCTTGGCCAAAAAGGGCGTATGCGTTTTTTCCTGAATATATTCAGGAAAAAACGCATACGCCCTTTTTGGCCAACCAAGCAACCTGGAAAGGCAAATCAGCGCTACAAAGAAGTCTCGCTTCCCATCGGTCAAAAGGGCCATGCTGAAAAAAGTGTCAAAACCAGAAATGCAGGACAGGCCATGGAGAAATGGGAGCCTTGCTACACTGATGGGCGGGATGTAAATTGCCAAGAGCCACTCTGGAGAAGTGTCCGGTGAGTCCTGAAACATCTGAAAAACACAGCTTAGAGAGCAGAGGGCACTTCCACTCATGGGGGTATAAATTGGGAAAATGAAAAATCAGCAAGACACAAGCACCCCAAAGTTTAGGGCTGCTCTGTTGACCAGGACCTCCACTTCATTCCACCTTAAATATCCCAGGAAAGAGAAAAATGGATAAAGAAGTTGTGGTCCTTATGTACAATGGAATATCACTCAGCCAGGAAATCAATGTTGTAAGGTTAGTAGCAGCATGATGAGTGGATTTAGGTACGACGATTCTAAGTGAAATAAGTAACACAGAAAAGGACACTTCTCATAAGGTATCACTGATAGAGGGAATGTAAAAACCGTTACACTTGAACTGAATTACAAAACAGAACAGAGTCACACATGCAGAAAACACACTATGGCTGCTTAACGGGAAAGGTGAGGTGGGGTGATACATAAAACAAGGGTATCAAATTAGCTCAGATACCATTCCATAAACCCAATATGTAATAGACAAGACCTACTCCTTGCTCAGAGAACTGGACTCAACACGCCCTATTCACCGCACAACAATATATCTGACTAATAATAATCGTAAAACCTATGTATTGATATCTCTCTGTTAGTGTGTCAAGTGGGTGTAAAGCGGCATAAACACAGCAGTGAAAAGCAGCTAAACCCCATTATAAAAATAAATTACTTTGAAACACCCATGAAACAAAGACAGTGAAAGAGAGAGAAATTCTTACACAATGCGTTCAGGGGCTGTGATGCAACCTGGATTGACCATATCTAGACGCACAGCTGGATGAGACATAAGGGTGGACACTCTTGGGGCTGAGAGGTTTGGTGAGGTTGGGTGAGCAAACGCAGACCCTTTAAAGGAATACTGCGTGGTACCCATCGCATGGGTCCCAAATCTCCAGGTTCAAGGGCATCTTCCTACATCAAAAACATGCATGAGAAACCCAGAAGATGGTACACCGTGTGATGGGGAAAGGTTTCTAAAACGCACCTCATTTCTCATCTCCTTGTGCCCGGGTTCGCCATTCCAGCCTCTTTACTAGCAAGCTCCCTACTTGGAGCATCAGCACCTTTAACCTCCTGTTCCATACAGGTTGCAATTTGTCCTGAGGATAAACGGGAAGACGTGGAACCAACGAGAGACTAGCTCTTGGTGTTGGGACAGGCACAGGTCACTCTATTTTCCCATCAGAAAGAAGAATTAACCACAGGCTCAGCCTGCCCCCCGGAACCAGAACAGGGCCTGAAGCCATTCTGCGATTTTGTGGCCAGCTCCCATAAAAACGAGTTGTAAAATGGAGGTTCAGGGCACTGCAATTCACAAACCTGCAGAGTTATAAATGAGAACTCTCGTCCACAAATATATTGAGGGAAGGCAAAGAAGAGGATTTGAAATCAAGGCAGAATTGCACGAAACAGATTTCAGGAGGTAGATACGAATCGCCTTTAAAGCACATGAAAAGCGGCAAAACGTTGACAATGATGCCCTTGGCCAAAAAGGGCGTATGCGTTTTTTCCTGAATATATTCAGGAAAAAACGCATACGCCCTTTTTGGCCAACCAAGCAACCTGGAAAGGCAAATCAGCGCTACAAAGAAGTCTCGCTTCCCATCGGTCAAAAGGGCCATGCTGAAAAAAGTGTCAAAACCAGAAATGCAGGACAGGCCATGGAGAAATGGGAGCCTTGCTACACTGATGGGCGGGATGTAAATTGCCAAGAGCCACTCTGGAGAAGTGTCCGGTGAGTCCTGAAACATCTGAAAAACACAGCTTAGAGAGCATAGGGCACTTCCACTCATGGGGGTATAAATTGGGAAAATTAAAAATCAGCAAGACACAAGCACCCCAAAGTTGAGGGCTGCTCTGTTGACCAGGACCTCCACTTCATTCCACCTTAAATATCCCAGGAAAGAGAAAAATGGATAAAGAAGTTGTGGTCCTTATGTACAATGGAATATCACTCAGCCAGGAAATCAATGTCGTAAGGTTAGTAGCAGCATGATGAGTGGATTTAGGTATGACGATTCTAAGTGAAATAAGTCACACAGAAAAGGACACTTCTCATAAGGTATCACTGATAGAGGGAATGTAAAAACCGTTACACTTGAACTGAATTACAAAACAGAACAGAGTCACACATGCAGAAAACACACTATGGCTGCTTAACGGGAAAGGTGAGGTGGGGTGATACATAAAACAAGGGTATCAAATTAGCTCAGATACCGTTCCATAAACCCAATATGTAATAGACAAGACCTACTCCTTGCTCAGAGAACTGGACTCAACACGCCCTATTCACCGCACAAGAATATATCTGACTAATAATAATCGTAAAACCTATGTATTGATATCTCTCTGTTAGTGTGTCAAGTGGGTGTAAAGCGGCATAAACACATCAGTGAAAAGCAGCTAAACCCCATTATAAAAATAAATTACTTTGAAACCACCATGAAACAAAGACAGTGAAAGAGAGAGAAATTCCTACACAATGCGTTCAGGGGCTGTGATGCAACCTGCATTGACCATATCTAGACGCACAGCTGGATGAGACATAAGGGTGGACACTCTTGGGGCTGAGAGGTTTGGTGAGGTTGGGTGAGCAAATGCAGACCCTTTAAAGGAATACTGCGTGGTACCCATCGCATGGGTCCCAAATCTCCAGGTTCAAGGGCATCTTCCTACATCAAAAACATGCATGAGAAACCCAGAAGATGGTACACTGTGTGATGGGGAAAGGTTTCTAAAACGCACCTCATTTCTCATCTCCTTGTGCCCGGGTTCGCCATTCCAGCCGCTTTACTAGCAAGCTCCATACTTGGAGCATCAGCACCTTTAACCTCCTGTTCCGTACAGGTTGCAATTTGTCCTGAGGATAAACGGGGAGACGTGGAACCAACGAGAGACTAGCTCTTGGTGTTGGGACAGGCACAGGTCACTCTATTTTCCCATCAGAAAGAAGAATTAACCACAGGCTCAGCCTGACCCCCGGAACCAGAACAGGGCCTGAAGCTATTCTGCGATTTTGCGGCCAGCTCCCATAAAAACGAGTTGTAAAATGGAGGTTCAGGGCACTGCAATTCACAAACCTGCAGAGTTATAAATGAGAACTCTCGTCCACAAACATATTGAGGGAAGGCAAAGAAGAGGATTTGAAATCAAGGCAGAATTGCAGGAAACAGATTTCAGGAGGTAGATACGAATCGCCTTTAAAGCACATGAAAAGCGGCAAAACGTTGACAATGATGCCCTTGGCCAAAAAGGGCGTATGCGTTTTTTCCTGAATATATTCAGGAAAAAACGCATACGCCCTTTTTGGCCAACCAAGCAACCTGGAAAGGCAAATCAGCGCTACAAAGAAGTCTCGCTTCCCATCGGTCAAAAGGGCCATGCTGAAAAAAGTGTCAAAACCAGAAATGCAGGACAGGCCATGGAGAAATGGGAGCCTTGCTACACTGATGGGCGGGATGTAAATTGCCAAGAGCCACTCTGGAGAAGTGTCCGGTGAGTCCTGAAACATCTGAAAAACACAGCTTAGAGAGCAGAGGGCACTTCGACTCATGGGGGTATAAATTGGGAAAATGAAAAATCAGCAAGACACAAGCACCCCAAAGTTTAGGGCTGCTCTGTTGACCAGGACCTCCACTTCATTCCACCTTAAATATCCCAGGAAAGAGAAAAATGGATAAAGAAGTTGTGGTCCTTATGTACAATGGAATATCACTCAGCCAGGAAATCAATGTCGTAAGGTTAGTAGCAGCATGATGAGTGGATTTAGGTACGACGATTCTAAGTGAAATAAGTCACACAGAAAAGGACACTTCTCATAAGGTATCAATGATAGAGGGAATGTAAAAACCGTTACACTTGAACTGAATTACAAAACAGAACAGAGTCACACATGCAGAAAACACACTATGGCTGCTTAACGGGAAAGGTGAGGTGGGGTGATACATAAAACAAGGGTATCAAATTAGCTCAGATACCATTCCATAAACCCAATATGTAGTAGACAAGACCTACTCCTTGCTCAGAGAACTGGACTCAACACGCCCTATTCACCGCACAACAATATATCTGACTAATAATAATCGTAAAACCTATGTATTGATATCTCTCTGTTAGTGTGTCAAGTGGGTGTAAAGCGGCATAAACACATCAGTGAAAAGCAGCTAAACCCCATTATAAAAATAAATTACTTTGAAACCACCATGAAACAAAGACAGTGAAAGAGAGAGAAATTCCTACACAATGCGTTCAGGGGCTGTGATGCAACCTGCATTGACCATATCTAGACGCACAGCTGGATGAGACATAAGGGTGGACACTCTTGGGGCTGAGAGGTTTGGTGAGGTTGGGTGAGCAAACGCAGACCCTTTAAAGGAATACTGCGTGGTACCCATCGCATGGGTCCCAAATCTCCAGGTTCAAGGGCATCTTCCTACATCAAAAACATGCATGAGAAACCCAGAAGATGGTACACTGTGTGATGGGGAAAGGTTTCTAAAACGCACCTCATTTCTCATCTCCTTGTGCCCGGGTTCGCCATTCCAGCCGCTTTACTAGCAAGCTCCATACTTGGAGCATCAGCACCTTTAACCTCCTGTTCCGTACAGGTTGCAATTTGTCCTGAGGATAAACGGGGAGACGTGGAACCAACGAGAGACTAGCTCTTGGTGTTGGGACAGGCACAGGTCACTCTATTTTCCCATCAGAAAGAAGAATTAACCACAGGCTCAGCCTGACCCCCGGAACCAGAACAGGGCCTGAAGCCATTCTGCGATTTTGCGGCCAGCTCCCATAAAAACGAGTTGTAAAATGGAGGTTCAGGGCACTGCAATTCACAAACCTGCAGAGTTATAAATGAGAACTCTCGTCCACAAACATATTGAGGGAAGGCAAAGAAGAGGATTTGAAATCAAGGCAGAATTGCAGGAAACAGATTTCAGGAGGTAGATACGAATCGCCTTTAAAGCACATGAAAAGCGGCAAAACGTTGACAATGATGCCCTTGGCCAAAAAGGGCGTATGCGTTTTTTCCTGAATATATTCAGGAAAAAACGCATACGCCCTTTTTGGCCAACCAAGCAACCTGGAAAGGCAAATCAGCGCTACAAAGAAGTCTCGCTTCCCATCGGTCAAAAGGGCCATGCTGAAAAAAGTGTCAAAACCAGAAATGCAGGACAGGCCATGGAGAAATGGGAGCCTTGCTACACTGATGGGCGGGATGTAAATTGCCAAGAGCCACTCTGGAGAAGTGTCCGGTGAGTCCTGAAACATCTGAAAAACACAGCTTAGAGAGCAGAGGGCACTTCCACTCATGGGGGTATAAATTGGGAAAATGAAAAATCAGCAAGACACAAGCACCCCAAAGTTTAGGGCTGCTCTGTTGACCAGGACCTCCACTTCATTCCACCTTAAATATCCCAGGAAAGAGAAAAATGGATAAAGAAGTTGTGGTCCTTATGTACAATGGAATATCACTCAGCCAGGAAATCAATGTCGTAAGGTTAGTAGCAGCATGATGAGTGGATTTAGGTACGACGATTCTAAGTGAAATAAGTCACACAGAAAAGGACACTTCTCATAAGGTATCACTGATAGAGGGAATGTAAAAACCGTTACACTTGAACTGAATTACAAAACAGAACAGAGTCACACATGCAGAAAACACACTATGGCTGCTTAACGGGAAAGGTGAGGTGGGGTGATACATAAAACAAGGGTATCAAATTAGCTCAGATACCGTTCCATAAACCCAATATGTAATAGACAAGACCTACTCCTTGCTCAGAGAACTGGACTCAACACGCCCTATTCACCGCACAACAATATATCTGACTAATAATAATCGTAAAACCTATGTATTGATATCTCTCTGTTAGTGTGTCAAGTGGGTGTAAAGCGGCATAAACACAGCAGTGAAAAGCAGCTAAACCCCATTATAAAAATAAATTACTTTGAAACACCCATGAAACAAAGACAGTGAAAGAGAGAGAAATTCTTACACAATGCGTTCAGGGGCTGTGATGCAACCTGGATTGACCATATCTAGACGCACAGCTGGATGAGACATAAGGGTGGACACTCTTGGGGCTGAGAGGTTTGGTGAGGTTGGGTGAGCAAACGCAGACCCTTTAAAGGAATACTGCGTGGTACCCATCGCATGGGTCCCAAATCTCCAGGTTCAAGGGCATCTTCCTACATCAAAAACATGCATGAGAAACCCAGAAGATGGTACACCGTGTGATGGGGAAAGGTTTCTAAAACGCACCTCATTTCTCATCTCCTTGTGCCTGGGTTCGCCATTCCAGCCGCTTTACTAGCAAGCTCCCTACTTGGAGCATCAGCACCTTTAACCTCCTGTTCCATACAGGTTGCAATTTGTCCTGAGGATAAACGGGAAGACGTGGAACCAACGAGAGACTAGCTCTTGGTGTTGGGACAGGCACAGGTCACTCTATTTTCCCATCAGAAAGAAGAATTAACCACAGACTCAGCCTGCCCCCCGGAACCAGAACAGGGCCTGAAGCCATTCTGCGATTTTGCGGCCAGCTCCCATAAAAACGAGTTGTAAAATGGAGGTTCAGGGCACTGCAATTCACAAACCTGCAGAGTTGTAAATGATAACTCTCGTCCACAAATATATTGAGGGAAGGCAAAGAAGAGGATTTGAAATCAAGGCAGAATTGCAGGAAACAGATTTCAGGAGGTAGATACGAATCGCCTTTAAAGCACATGAAAAGCGGCAAAACGTTGACAATGATGCCCTTGGCCATAAAGGGCGTATGCGTTTTTTCCTGAGTATATTCAGGAAAAAACGCATACGCCCTTTTTGGCCAACCAAGCAACCTGGAAAGGCAAATCAGCGCTACAAAGAAGTCTCGCTTCCCATCGGTCAAAAGGGCCATGCTGAAAAAAGTGTCAAAACCAGAAATGCAGGACAGGCCATGGAGAAATGGGAGCCTTGCTACACTGATGGGCGGGATGTAAATTGCCAAGAGCCACTCTGGAGAAGTGTCCGGTGAGTCCTGAAACATCTGAAAAACACAGCTTAGAGAGCATAGGGCACTTCCACTCATGGGGGTATAAATTGGGAAAATGAAAAATCAGCAAGACACAAGCACCCCAAAGTTTAGGGCTGCTCTGTTGACCAGGACCTCCACTTCATTCCACCTTAAATATCCCAGGAAAGAGAAAAATGGAGAAAGAAGTTGTGGTCCTTATGTACAATGGAATATCACTCAGCCAGGAAATCAATGTCGTAAGGTTAGTAGCAGCATGATGAGTGGATTTAGGTACGACGATTCTAAGTGAAATAAGTCACACAGAAAAGGACACTTCTCATAAGGTATCACTGATAGAGGGAATGTAAAAACCGTTACACTTGAACTGAATTACAAAACAGAACAGAGTCACACATGCAGAAAACACACTATGGCTACTTAACGGGAAAGGTGAGGTGGGGTGATACATAAAACAAGGGTATCAAATTAGCTCAGATACCATTCCATAAACCCAATATGTAATAGACAAGACCTACTCCTTGCTCAGAGAACTGGACTCAACACGCCCTATTCACCGCACAAGAATATATCTGATTAATAATAATCGTAAAACCTATGTATTGATATCTCTCTGTTAGTGTGTCAAGTGGGTGTAAAGCGGCATAAACACAGCAGTGAAAAGCAGCTAAACCCCATTATAAAAATAAATTACTTTGAAACACCCATGAAACAAAGACAGTGAAAGAGAGAGAAATTCTTACACAATGCGTTCAGGGGCTGTGATGCAACCTGGATTGACCATATCTAGACGCACAGCTGGATGAGACATAAGGGTGGACACTCTTGGGGCTGAGAGGTTTGGTGAGGTTGGGTGAGCAAACGCAGACCCTTTAAAGGAATACTGCGTGGTACCCATCGCATGGGTCCCAAATCTCCAGGTTCAAGGGCATCTTCCTACATCAAAAACATGCATGAGAAACCCAGAAGATGGTACACCGTGTGATGGGGAAAGGTTTCTAAAACGCACCTCATTTCTCATCTCCTTGTGCCCGGGTTCGCCATTCCAGCCGCTTTACTAGCAAGCTCCCTACTTGGAGCATCAGCACCTTTAACCTCCTGTTCCGTACAGGTTGCAATTTGTCCTGAGGATAAACGGGAAGACGTGGAACCAACGAGAGACTAGCTCTTGGTGTTGGGACAGGCACAGGTCACTCTATTTTCCCATCAGAAAGAAGAATTAACCACAGGCTCAGCCTGACCCCCGGAACCAGAACAGGGCCTGAAGCCATTCTGCGATTTTGCGGCCAGCTCCCATAAAAAAGAGTTGTAAAATGGAGGTTCAGGGCACTGCAATTCACAAACCTGCAGAGTTATAAATGATAACTCTCGTCCACAAACATATTGAGGGAAGGCAAAGAAGAGGATTTGAAATCAAGGCAGAATTGCACGAAACAGATTTCAGGAGGTAGATACGAATCGCCTTTAAAGCACATGAAAAGCGGCAAAACGTTGACAATGATGCCCTTGGCCAAAAAGGGCGTATGCGTTTTTTCCTGAATATATTCAGGAAAAAACGCATACGCCCTTTTTGGCCAACCAAGCAACCTGGAAAGGCAAATCAGCGCTACAAAGAAGTCTCGCTTCCCATCGGTCAAAAGGGCCATGCTGAAAAAAGTGTCAAAACCAGAAATGCAGGACAGGCCATGGAGAAATGGGAGCCTTGCTACACTGATGGGCGGGATGTAAATTGCCAAGAGCCACTCTGGAGAAGTGTCCGGTGAGTCCTGAAACATCTGAAAAACACAGCTTAGAGAGCAGAGGGCACTTCCACTCATGGGGGTATAAATTGGGAAAATGAAAAATCAGCAAGACACAAGCACCCCAAAGTTTAGGGCTGCTCTGTTGACCAGGACCTCCACTTCATTCCACCTTAAATATCCCAGGAAAGAGAAAAATGGAGAAAGAAGTTGTGGTCCTTATGTACAATGGAATATCACTCAGCCAGGAAATCAATGTCGTAAGGTTAGTAGCAGCATGATGAGTGGATTTAGGTACGACGATTCTAAGTGAAATAAGTCACACAGAAAAGGACACTTCTCATAAGGTATCACTGATAGAGGGAATGTAAAAACCGTTACACTTGAACTGAATTACAAAACAGAACAGAGTCACACATGCAGAAAACACACTATGGCTGCTTAACGGGAAAGGTGAGGTGGGGTGATACATAAAACAAGGGTATCAAATTAGCTCAGATACCGTTCCATAAACCCAATATGTAATAGACAAGACCTACTCCTTGCTCAGAGAACTGGACTCAACACGCCCTATTCACCGCACAATAATATATCTGACTAATAATAATCGTAAAACCTATGTATTGATATCTCTCTGTTAGTGTGTCAAGTGGGTGTAAAGCGGCATAAACACATCAGTGAAAAGCAGCTAAACCCCATTATAAAAATAAATTACTTTGAAACCACCATGAAACAAAGACAGTGAAAGAGAGAGAAATTCTTACACAATGCGTTCAGGGGCTGTGATGCAACCTGCATTGACCATATCTAGACGCACAGCTGGATGAGACATAAGGGTGGACACTCTTGGGGCTGAGAGGTTTGGTGAGGTTGGGTGAGCAAACGCAGACCCTTTAAAGGAATACTGCGTGGTACCCATCGCATGGGTCCCAAATCTCCAGGTTCAAGGGCATCTTCCTACATCAAAAACATGCATGAGAAACCCAGAAGATGGTACACTGTGTGATGGGGAAAGGTTTCTAAAACGCACCTCATTTCTCATCTCCTTGTGCCCGGGTTCGCCATTCCAGCCGCTTTACTAGCAAGCTCCCTACTTGGAGCATCAGCACCTTTAACCTCCTGTTCCGTACAGGTTGCAATTTGTCCTGAGGATAAACGGGAAGACGTGGAACCAACGAGAGACTAGCTCTTGGTGTTGGGACAGGCACAGGTCACTCTATTTTCCCATCAGAAAGAAGAATTAACCACAGGCTCAGCCTGCCCCCCGGAACCAGAACAGGGCCTGAAGCCATTCTGCGATTTTGCGGCCAGCTCCCATAAAAACGAGTTGTAAAATGGAGGTTCAGGGCACTGCAATTCACAAACCTGCAGAGTTATAAATGAGAACTCTCGTCCACAAATATATTGAGGGAAGGCAAAGAAGAGGATTTGAAATCAAGGCAGAATTGCAGGAAACAGATTTCAGGAGGTAGATACGAATCGCCTTTAAAGCACATGAAAAGCGGCAAAACGTTGACAATGATGCCCTTGGCCAAAAAGGGCGTATGCGTTTTTTCCTGAATATATTCAGGAAAAAACGCATACGCCCTTTTTGGCCAACCAAGCAACCTGGAAAGGCAAATCAGCGCTACAAAGAAGTCTCGCTTCCCATCGGTCAAAAGGGCCATGCTGAAAAAAGTGTCAAAACCAGAAATGCAGGACAGGCCATGGAGAAATGGGAGCCTTGCTACACTGATGGGCGGGATGT
This sequence comes from Balaenoptera borealis, assembly GCF_965194805.1. Taxonomy (NCBI): domain Eukaryota; kingdom Metazoa; phylum Chordata; class Mammalia; order Artiodactyla; family Balaenopteridae; genus Balaenoptera; species Balaenoptera borealis. Next base: position 92,858 of record NW_028122907.1, read on the forward strand.
AAATTGCCAAGAGCCACTCTGGAGAAGTGTCCGGTGAGTCCTGAAACATCTGAAAAACACAGCTTAGAGAGCAGAGGGCACTTCCACTCATGGGGGTATAAATTGGGAAAATGAAAAATCAGCAAGACACAAGCACCCCAAAGTTTAGGGCTGCTCTGTTTACAAGGACCTCCACTTCATTCCACCTTAAATATCCCAGGAAAGAGAAAAATGGATAAAGAAGTTGTGGTCCTTATGTACAATGGAATATCACTCAGCCAGGAAATCAATGTTGTAAGGTTAGTAGCAGCATGATGAGTGGATTTAGGTACGACGATTCTAAGTGAAATAAGTCACACAGAAAAGGACACTTCTCATAAGGTATCACTGATAGAGGGAATGTAAAAACCGTTACACTTGAACTGAATTACAAAACAGAACAGAGTCACACATGCAGAAAACACACTATGGCTGCTTAACGGGAAAGGTGAGGTGGGGTGATACATAAAACAAGGGTATCAAATTAGCTCAGATACCATTCCATAAACCCAATATGTAGTAGACAAGACCTACTCCTTGCTCAGAGAACTGGACTCAACACGCCCTATTCACCGCACAACAATATATCTGACTAATAATAATCGTAAAACCTATGTATTGATATCTCTCTGTTAGTGTGTCAAGTGGGTGTAAAGCGGCATAAACACAGCAGTGAAAAGCAGCTAAACCCCATTATAAAAATAAATTACTTTGAAACACCCATGAAACAAAGACAGTGAAAGAGAGAGAAATTCTTACACAATGCGTTCAGGGGCTGTGATGCAACCTGGATTGACCATATCTAGACGCACAGCTGGATGAGACATAAGGGTGGACACTCTTGGGGCTGAGAGGTTTGGTGAGGTTGGGTGAGCAAACGCAGACCCTTTAAAGGAATACTGCGTGGTACCCATCGCATGGGTCCCAAATCTCCAGGTTCAAGGGCATCTTCCTACATCAAAAACATGCATGAGAAACCCAGAAGATGGTACACCGTGTGATGGGGAAAGGTTTCTAAAACGCACCTCATTTCTCATCTCCTTGTGCCCGGGTTCGCCATTCCAGCCTCTTTACTAGCAAGCTCCCTACTTGGAGCATCAGCACCTTTAACCTCCTGTTCCATACAGGTTGCAATTTGTCCTGAGGATAAACGGGAAGACGTGGAACCAACGAGAGACTAGCTCTTCGTGTTGGGACAGGCACAGGTCACTCTATTTTCCCATCAGAAAGAAGAATTAACCACAGGCTCAGCCTGCCCCCCGGAACCAGAACAGGGCCTGAAGCCATTCTGCGATTTTGTGGCCAGCTCCCATAAAAACGAGTTGTAAAATGGAGGTTCAGGGCACTGCAATTCACAAACCTGCAGAGTTATAAATGAGAACTCTCGTCCACAAATATATTGAGGGAAGGCAAAGAAGAGGATTTGAAATCAAGGCAGAATTGCACGAAACAGATTTCAGGAGGTAGATACGAATCGCCTTTAAAGCACATGAAAAGCGGCAAAACGTTGACAATGATGCCCTTGGCCAAAAAGGGCGTATGCGTTTTTTCCTGAATATATTCAGGAAAAAACGCATACGCCCTTTTTGGCCAACCAAGCAACCTGGAAAGGCAAATCAGCGCTACAAAGAAGTCTCGCTTCCCATCGGTCAAAAGGGCCATGCTGAAAAAAGTGTCAAAACCAGAAATGCAGGACAGGCCATGGAGAAATGGGAGCCTTGCTACACTGATGGGCGGGATGTAAATTGCCAAGAGCCACTCTGGAGAAGTGTCCGGTGAGTCCTGAAACATCTGAAAAACACAGCTTAGAGAGCATAGGGCACTTCCACTCATGGGGGTATAAATTGGGAAAATTAAAAATCAGCAAGACACAAGCACCCCAAAGTTGAGGGCTGCTCTGTTGACCAGGACCTCCACTTCATTCCACCTTAAATATCCCAGGAAAGAGAAAAATGGATAAAGAAGTTGTGGTCCTTATGTACAATGGAATATCACTCAGCCAGGAAATCAATGTCGTAAGGTTAGTAGCAGCATGATGAGTGGATTTAGGTATGACGATTCTAAGTGAAATAAGTCACACAGAAAAGGACACTTCTCATAAGGTATCACTGATAGAGGGAATGTAAAAACCGTTACACTTGAACTGAATTACAAAACAGAACAGAGTCACACATGCAGAAAACACACTATGGCTGCTTAACGGGAAAGGTGAGGTGGGGTGATACATAAAACAAGGGTATCAAATTAGCTCAGATACCGTTCCATAAACCCAATATGTAATAGACAAGACCTACTCCTTGCTCAGAGAACTGGACTCAACACGCCCTATTCACCGCACAAGAATATATCTGACTAATAATAATCGTAAAACCTATGTATTGATATCTCTCTGTTAGTGTGTCAAGTGGGTGTAAAGCGGCATAAACACATCAGTGAAAAGCAGCTAAACCCCATTATAAAAATAAATTACTTTGAAACCACCATGAAACAAAGACAGTGAAAGAGAGAGAAATTCCTACACAATGCGTTCAGGGGCTGTGATGCAACCTGCATTGACCATATCTAGACGCACAGCTGGATGAGACATAAGGGTGGACACTCTTGGGGCTGAGAGGTTTGGTGAGGTTGGGTGAGCAAACGCAGACCCTTTAAAGGAATACTGCGTGGTACCCATCGCATGGGTCCCAAATCTCCAGGTTCAAGGGCATCTTCCTACATCAAAAACATGCATGAGAAACCCAGAAGATGGTACACTGTGTGATGGGGAAAGGTTTCTAAAACGCACCTCATTTCTCATCTCCTTGTGCCCGGGTTCGCCATTCCAGCCGCTTTACTAGCAAGCTCCATACTTGGAGCATCAGCACCTTTAACCTCCTGTTCCGTACAGGTTGCAATTTGTCCTGAGGATAAACGGGGAGACGTGGAACCAACGAGAGACTAGCTCTTGGTGTTGGGACAGGCACAGGTCACTCTATTTTCCCATCAGAAAGAAGAATTAACCACAGGCTCAGCCTGACCCCCGGAACCAGAACAGGGCCTGAAGCCATTCTGCGATTTTGCGGCCAGCTCCCATAAAAACGAGTTGTAAAATGGAGGTTCAGGGCACTGCAATTCACAAACCTGCAGAGTTATAAATGAGAACTCTCGTCCACAAACATATTGAGGGAAGGCAAAGAAGAGGATTTGAAATCAAGGCAGAATTGCAGGAAACAGATTTCAGGAGGTAGATACGAATCGCCTTTAAAGCACATGAAAAGCGGCAAAACGTTGACAATGATGCCCTTGGCCAAAAAGGGCGTATGCGTTTTTTCCTGAATATATTCAGGAAAAAACGCATACGCCCTTTTTGGCCAACCAAGCAACCTGGAAAGGCAAATCAGCGCTACAAAGAAGTCTCGCTTCCCATCGGTCAAAAGGGCCATGCTGAAAAAAGTGTCAAAACCAGAAATGCAGGACAGGCCATGGAGAAATGGGAGCCTTGCTACACTGATGGGCGGGATGTAAATTGCCAAGAGCCACTCTGGAGAAGTGTCCGGTGAGTCCTGAAACATCTGAAAAACACAGCTTAGAGAGCAGAGGGCACTTCCACTCATGGGGGTATAAATTGGGAAAATGAAAAATCAGCAAGACACAAGCACCCCAAAGTTTAGGGCTGCTCTGTTGACCAGGACCTCCACTTCATTCCACCTTAAATATCCCAGGAAAGAGAAAAATGGATAAAGAAGTTGTGGTCCTTATGTACAATGGAATATCACTCAGCCAGGAAATCAATGTCGTAAGGTTAGTAGCAGCATGATGAGTGGATTTAGGTACGACGATTCTAAGTGAAATAAGTCACACAGAAAAGGACACTTCTCATAAGGTATCACTGATAGAGGGAATGTAAAAACCGTTACACTTGAACTGAATTACAAAACAGAACAGAGTCACACATGCAGAAAACACACTATGGCTGCTTAACGGGAAAGGTGAGGTGGGGTGATACATAAAACAAGGGTATCAAATTAGCTCAGATACCATTCCATAAACCCAATATGTAGTAGAAAAGACCTACTCCTTGCTCAGAGAACTGGACTCAACACGCCCTATTCACCGCACAACAATATATCTGACTAATAATAATCGTAAAACCTATGTATTGATATCTCTCTGTTAGTGTGTCAAGTGGGTGTAAAGCGGCATAAACACAGCAGTGAAAAGCAGCTAAACCCCATTATAAAAATAAATTACTTTGAAACACCCATGAAACAAAGACAGTGAAAGAGAGAGAAATTCTTACACAATGCGTTCAGGGGCTGTGATGCAACCTGGATTGACCATATCTAGACGCACAGCTGGATGAGACATAAGGGTGGACACTCTTGGGGCTGAGAGGTTTGGTGAGGTTGGGTGAGCAAACGCAGACCCTTTAAAGGAATACTGCGTGGTACCCATCGCATGGGTCCCAAATCTCCAGGTTCAAGGGCATCTTCCTACATCAAAAACATGCATGAGAAACCCAGAAGATGGTACACCGTGTGATGGGGAAAGGTTTCTAAAACGCACCTCATTTCTCATCTCCTTGTGCCCGGGTTCGCCATTCCAGCCTCTTTACTAGCAAGCTCCCTACTTGGAGCATCAGCACCTTTAACCTCCTGTTCCATACAGGTTGCAATTTGTCCTGAGGATAAACGGGAAGACGTGGAACCAACGAGAGACTAGCTCTTGGTGTTGGGACAGGCACAGGTCACTCTATTTTCCCATCAGAAAGAAGAATTAACCACAGGCTCAGCCTGCCCCCCGGAACCAGAACAGGGCCTGAAGCCATTCTGCGATTTTGTGGCCAGCTCCCATAAAAACGAGTTGTAAAATGGAGGTTCAGGGCACTGCAATTCACAAACCTGCAGAGTTATAAATGAGAACTCTCGTCCACAAATATATTGAGGGAAGGCAAAGAAGAGGATTTGAAATCAAGGCAGAATTGCACGAAACAGATTTCAGGAGGTAGATACGAATCGCCTTTAAAGCACATGAAAAGCGGCAAAACGTTGACAATGATGCCCTTGGCCAAAAAGGGCGTATGCGTTTTTTCCTGAATATATTCAGGAAAAAACGCATACGCCCTTTTTGGCCAACCAAGCAACCTGGAAAGGCAAATCAGCGCTACAAACAAGTCTCGCTTCCCATCGGTCAAAAGGGCCATGCTGAAAAAAGTGTCAAAACCAGAAATGCAGGACAGGCCATGGAGAAATGGGAGCCTTGCTACACTGATGGGCGGGATGTAAATTGCCAAGAGCCACTCTGGAGAAGTGTCCGGTGAGTCCTGAAACATCTGAAAAACACAGCTTAGAGAGCATAGGGCACTTCCACTCATGGGGGTATAAATTGGGAAAATTAAAAATCAGCAAGACACAAGCACCCCAAAGTTGAGGGCTGCTCTGTTGACCAGGACCTCCACTTCATTCCACCTTAAATATCCCAGGAAAGAGAAAAATGGATAAAGAAGTTGTGGTCCTTATGTACAATGGAAAATCACTCAGCCATGAAATCAATGTCATAAGGCTAGTAGCAGCATGATGAGTGGATTTAGGTATGACGATTCTAAGTGAAATAAGTCACACAGAAAAGGACACTTCTCATAAGGTATCACTGATAGAGGGAATGTAAAAACCGTTACACTTGAACTGAATTACAAAACAGAACAGAGTCACACATGCAGAAAACACACTATGGCTGCTTAACGGGAAAGGTGAGGTGGGGTGATACATAAAACAAGGGTATCAAATTAGCTCAGATACCGTTCCATAAACCCAATATGTAATAGACAAGACCTACTCCTTGCTCAGAGAACTGGACTCAACACGCCCTATTCACCGCACAAGAATATATCTGACTAATAATAATCGTAAAACCTATGTATTGATATCTCTCTGTTAGTGTGTCAAGTGGGTGTAAAGCGGCATAAACACATCAGTGAAAAGCAGCTAAACCCCATTATAAAAATAAATTACTTTGAAACCACCATGAAACAAAGACAGTGAAAGAGAGAGAAATTCCTACACAATGCGTTCAGGGGCTGTGATGCAACCTGCATTGACCATATCTAGACGCACAGATGGATGAGACATAAGGGTGGACACTCTTGGGGCTGAGAGGTTTGGTGAGGTTGGGTGAGCAAACGCAGACCCTTTAAAGGAATACTGCGTGGTACCCATCGCATGGGTCCCACATCTCCAGGTTCAAGGGCATCTTCCTACATCAAAAACATGCATGAGAAACCCAGAAGATGGTACACTGTGTGATGGGGAAAGGTTTCTAAAACGCACCTCATTTCTCATCTCCTTGTGCCCGGGTTCGCCATTCCAGCCGCTTTACTAGCAAGCTCCATACTTGGAGCATCAGCACCTTTAACCTCCTGTTCCGTACAGGTTGCAATTTGTCCTGAGGATAAACGGGAAGACGTGGAACCAACGAGAGACTAGCTCTTGGTGTTGGGACAGGCACAGGTCACTCTATTTTCCCATCAGAAAGAAGAATTAACCACAGGCTCAGCCTGACCCCCGGAACCAGAACAGGGCCTGAAGCCATTCTGCGATTTTGCGGCCAGCTCCCATAAAAACGAGTTGTAAAATGGAGGTTCAGGGCACTGCAATTCACAAACCTGCAGAGTTATAAATGAGAACTCTCGTCCACAAACATATTGAGGGAAGGCAAAGAAGAGGATTTGAAATCAAGGCAGAATTGCAGGAAACAGATTTCAGGAGGTAGATACGAATCGCCTTTAAAGCACATGAAAAGCGGCAAAACGTTGACAATGATGCCCTTGGCCAAAAAGGGCGTATGCGTTTTTTCCTGAATATATTCAGGAAAAAACGCATACGCCCTTTTTGGCCAACCAAGCAACCTGGAAAGGCAAATCAGCGCTACAAAGAAGTCTCGCTTCCCATCGGTCAAAAGGGCCATGCTGAAAAAAGTGTCAAAACCAGAAATGCAGGACAGGCCATGGAGAAATGGGAGCCTTGCTACACTGATGGGCGGGATGTAAATTGCCAAGAGCCACTCTGGAGAAGTGTCCGGTGAGTCCTGAAACATCTGAAAAACACAGCTTAGAGAGCAGAGGGCACTTCCACTCATGGGGGTATAAATTGGGAAAATGAAAAATCAGCAAGACACAAGCACCCCAAAGTTTAGGGCTGCTCTGTTGACCAGGACCTCCACTTCATTCCACCTTAAATATCCCAGGAAAGAGAAAAATGGATAAAGAAGTTGTGGTCCTTATGTACAATGGAATATCACTCAGCCAGGAAATCAATGTCGTAAGGTTAGTAGCAGCATGATGAGTGGATTTAGGTACGACGATTCTAAGTGAAATAAGTCACACAGAAAAGGACACTTCTCATAAGGTATCACTGATAGAGGGAATGTAAAAACCGTTACACTTGAACTGAATTACAAAACAGAACAGAGTCACACATGCAGAAAACACACTATGGCTGCTTAACGGGAAAGGTGAGGTGGGGTGATACATAAAACAAGGGTATCAAATTAGCTCAGATACCGTTCCATAAACCCAATATGTAATAGACAAGACCTACTCCTTGCTCAGAGAACTGGACTCAACACGCCCTATTCACCGCACAACAATATATCTGACTAATAATAATCGTAAAACCTATGTATTGATATCTCTCTGTTAGTGTGTCAAGTGGGTGTAAAGCGGCATAAACACAGCAGTGAAAAGCAGCTAAACCCCATTATAAAAATAAATTACTTTGAAACAACCATGAAACAAAGACAGTGAAAGAGAGAGAAATTCTTACACAATGCGTTCAGGGGCTGTGATGCAACCTGGATTGACCATATCTAGACGCACAGCTGGATGAGACATAAGGGTGGACACTCTTGGGGCTGAGAGGTTTGGTGAGGTTGGGTGAGCAAACGCAGACCCTTTAAAGGAATACTGCGTGGTACCCATCGCATGGGTCCCAAATCTCCAGGTTCAAGGGCATCTTCCTACATCAAAAACATGCATGAGAAACCCAGAAGATGGTACACCGTGTGATGGGGAAAGGTTTCTAAAACGCACCTCATTTCTCATCTCCTTGTGCCCGGGTTCGCCATTCCAGCCGCTTTACTAGCAAGCTCCCTACTTGGAGCATCAGCACCTTTAACCTCCTGTTCCGTACAGGTTGCAATTTTTCCTGAGGATAAACGGGAAGACATGGAACCAACGAGAGACTAGCTCTTGGTGTTGGGACAGGCACAGGTCACTCTATTTTCCCATCAGAAAGAAGAATCAACTACAGGCTCAGCCTGACCCCCGGAACCAGAACAGGGCCTGAAGCCATTCTGCGATTTTGCGGCCAGCTCCCATAAAAACGAGTTGTAAAATGGAGGTTCAGGGCACTGCAATTCACAAACCTGCAGAGTTATAAATGAGAACTCTCGTCCACAAATATATTGAGGGAAGGAAAAGAAGAGGATTTGAAATCAAGGCAGAATTGCAGGAAACAGATTTCAGGAGGTAGATACGAATCGCCTTTAAAGCACATGAAAAGCGGCAAAACGTTGACAATGATGCCCTTGGCCATAAAGGGCGTATGCGTTTTTTCCTGAGTATATTCAGGAAAAAACGCATACGCCCTTTTTGGCCAACCAAGCAACCTGGAAAGGCAAATCAGCGCTACAAAGAAGTCTCGCTTCCCATCGGTCAAAAGGGCCATGCTGAAAAAACTGTCAAAACCAGAAATGCAGGACAGGCCATGGAGAAATGGGAGCCTTGCTACACTGATGGGCGGGATGTAAATTGCCAAGAGCCACTCTGGAGAAGTGTCCGGTGAGTCCTGAAACATCTGAAAAACACAGCTTAGAGAGCATAGGGCACTTCCACTCATGGGGTTATAAATTGGGAAAATTAAAAATCAGCAAGACACAAGCACCCCAAAGTTTAGGGCTGCTCTGTTGACCAGGACCTCCACTTCATTCCACCTTAAATATCCCAGGAAAGAGAAAAATGGATAAAGAAGTTGTGGTCCTTATGTACAATGGAATATCACTCAGCCAGGAAATCAATGTCGTAAGGTTAGTAGCAGCATGATGAGTGGATTTAGGTACGACGATTCTAAGTGAAATAAGTCACACAGAAAAGGACACTTCTCATAAGGTATCACTGATAGAGGGAATGTAAAAACCGTTACACTTGAACTGAATTACAAAACAGAACAGAGTCACACATGCAGAAAACACACTATGGCTGCTTAACGGGAAAGGTGAGGTGGGGTGATACATAAAACAATGGTATCAAATTAGCTCAGATACCATTCCATAAACCCAATATGTAATAGACAAGACCTACTCCTTGCTCAGAGAACTGGACTCAACACGCCCTATTCAACGCACAAGAATATATCTGATTAAAAATAATCGTAAAAGCTATGTATTGATATCTCTCTGTTAGTGTGTCAAGTGGGTGTAAAGCGGCATAAACACAGCAGTGAAAAGCAGCTAAACCCCATTATAAAAATAAATTACTTTGAAACACCCATGAAACAAAGACAGTGAAAGAGAGAGAAATTCTTACACAATGCGTTCAGGGGCTGTGATGCAACCTGGATTGACCATATCTAGACGCACAGCTGGATGAGACATAAGGGTGCACACTCTTGGGGCTGAGAGGTTTGGTGAGGTTGGGTGAGCAAACGCAGACCCTTTAAAGGAATACTGCGTGGTACCCATCGCATGGGTCCCAAATCTCCAGGTTCAAGGGCATCTTCCTACATCAAAAACATGCATGAGAAACCCAGAAGATGGTACACCGTGTGATGGGGAAAGGTTTCTAAAACACACCTCATTTCTCATCTCCTTGTGCCCGGGTTCGCCATTCCAGCCGCTTTACTAGCAAGCTCCCTACTTGGAGCATCAGCACCTTTAACCTCCTGTTCCGTACAGGTTGCAATTTGTCCTGAGGATAAACGGGAAGACGTGTAACCAACGAGAGACTAGCTCTTGGTGTTGGGACAGGCACAGGTCACTCTATTTTCCCATCAGAAAGAAGAATTAACCACAGGCTCAGCCTGACCCCCGGAACCAGAACAGGGCCTGAAGCCATTCTGCGATTTTGTGGCCAGCTCCCATAAAAACGAGTTGTAAAATGGAGGTTCAGGGCACTGCAATTCACAAACCTGCAGAGTTATAAATGAGAACTCTCGTCCACAAATATATTGAGGGAAGGCAAAGAAGAGGATTTGAAATCAAGGCAGAATTGCACGAAACAGATTTCAGGAGGTAGATACGAATCGCCTTTAAAGCACATGAAAAGCGGCAAAACGTTGACAATGATGCCCTTGGCCAAAAAGGGCGTATGCGTTTTTTCCTGAATATATTCAGGAAAAAACGCATACGCCCTTTTTGGCCAACCAAGCAACCTGGAAAGGCAAATCAGTGCTACAAAGAAGTCTCGCTTCCCATCGGTCAAAAGGGCCATGCTGAAAAAAGTGTCAAAACCAGAAATGCAGGACAGGCCATGGAGAAATGGGAGCCTTGCTACACTGATGGGCGGGATGTAAATTGCCAAGAGCCACTCTGGAGAAGTGTCCGGTGAGTCCTGAAACATCTGAAAAACACAGCTTAGAGAGCATAGGGCACTTCCACTCATGGGGGTATAAATTGGGAAAATGAAAAATCAGCAAGACACAAGCACCCCAAAGTTTAGGGCTGCTCTGTTGACCAGGACCTCCACTTCATTCCACCTTAAATATCCCAGGAAAGAGAAAAATGGATAAAGAAGTTGTGGTCCTTATGTACAATGGAATATCACTCAGCCAGGAAATCAATGTCGTAAGGTTAGTAGCAGCATGATGAGTGGATTTAGGTACGACGATTCTAAGTGAAATAAGTCACACAGAAAAGGACACTTCTCATAAGGTATCACTGATAGAGGGAATGTAAAAACCGTTACACTTGAACTGAATTACAAAACAGAACAGAGTCACACATGCAGAAAACACACTATGGCTGCTTAACGGGAAAGGTGAGGTGGGGTGATACATAAAACAAGGGTATCAAATTAGCTCAGATACCGTTCCATAAACCCAATATGTAATAGACAAGACCTACTCCTTGCTCAGAGAACTGGACTCAACACGCCCTATTCACCGCACAAGAATATATCTGATTAATAATAATCGTAAAACCTATGTATTGATATCTCTCTGTTAGTGTGTCAAGTGGGTGTAAAGCGGCATAAACACAGCAGTGAAAAGCAGCTAAAATCCATTATAAAAATAAATTATTTTGAAACACCCATGAAACAAAGACAGTGAAAGAGAGAGAAATTCTTACACAATGCGTTCAGGGGCTGTGATGCAACCTGGATTGACCATATCTAGACACACAGCTGGATGAGACATAAGGGTGGACACTCTTGGGGCTGAGAGGTTTGGTGAGGTTGGGTGAGCAAACGCAGACCCTTTAAAGTAATACTGCGTGGTACCCATCGCATGGGTCCCAAATCTCCAGGTTCAAGGGCATCTTCCTACATCAAAAACATGCATGAGAAACCCAGAAGATGGTACACCGTGTGATGGGGAAAGGTTTCTAAAACACACCTCATTTCTCATCTCCTTGTGCCCGGGTTCGCCATTCCAGCCTCTTTACTAGCAAGCTCCCTACTTGGAGCATCAGCACCTTTAACCTCCTGTTCCATACAGGTTGCAATTTGTCCTGAGGATAAACGGGAAGACGTGGAACCAAAGAGAGACTAGCTCTTGGTGTTGGGACAGGCACAGGTCACTCTATTTTCCCATCAGAAAGAAGAATTAACCACAGGCTCAGCCTGACCCCCGGAACCAGAACAGGGCCTGAAGCCATTCTGCGATTTTGCGGCCAGCTCCCATAAAAACGAGTTGTAAAATGGAGGTTCAGGGCACTGCAATTCACAAACCTGCAGAGTTATAAATGATAACTCTCGTCCACAAATATATTGAGGGAAGGAAAAGAAGAGGATTTGAAATCAAGGCAGAATTGCAGGAAACAGATTTCAGGAGGTAGATACGAATCGCCTTTAAAGCACATGAAAAGCGGCAAAACGTTGACAATGATGCCCTTGGCCATAAAGGGCGTATGCGTTTTTTCCTGAGTATATTCAGGAAAAAACGCATACGCCCTTTTTGGCCAACCAAGCAACCTGGAAAGGCAAATCAGCGCTACAAAGAAGTCTCGCTTCCCATCGGTCAAAAGGGCCATGCTGAAAAAACTGTCAAAACCAGAAATGCAGGACAGGCCATGGAGAAATGGGAGCCTTGCTACACTGATGGGCGGGATGTAAATTGCCAAGAGCCACTCTGGAGAAGTGTCCGGTGAGTCCTGAAACATCTGAAAAACACAGCTTAGAGAGCATAGGGCACTTCCACTCATGGGGTTATAAATTGGGAAAATTAAAAATCAGCAAGACACAAGCACCCCAAAGTTTAGGGCTGCTCTGTTGACCAGGACCTCCACTTCATTCCACCTTAAATATCCCAGGAAAGAGAAAAATGGATAAAGAAGTTGTGGTCCTTATGTACAATGGAATATCACTCAGCCAGGAAATCAATGTCGTAAGGTTAGTAGCAGCATGATGAGTGGATTTAGGTACGACGATTCTAAGTGAAATAAGTCACACAGAAAAGGACACTTCTCATAAGGTATCACTGATAGAGGGAATGTAAAAACCGTTACACTTGAACTGAATTACAAAACAGAACAGAGTCACACATGCAGAAAACACACTATGGCTGCTTAACGGGAAAGGTGAGGTGGGGTGATACATAAAACAATGGTATCAAATTAGCTCAGATACCATTCCATAAACCCAATATGTAATAGACAAGACCTACTCCTTGCTCAGAGAACTGGACTCAACACGCCCTATTCAACGCACAAGAATATATCTGATTAAAAATAATCGTAAAAGCTATGTATTGATATCTCTCTGTTAGTGTGTCAAGTGGGTGTAAAGCGGCATAAACACAGCAGTGAAAAGCAGCTAAACCCCATTATAAAAATAAATTACTTTGAAACACCCATGAAACAAAGACAGTGAAAGAGAGAGAAATTCTTACACAATGCGTTCAGGGGCTGTGATGCAACCTGGATTGACCATATCTAGACGCACAGCTGGATGAGACATAAGGGTGCACACTCTTGGGGCTGAGAGGTTTGGTGAGGTTGGGTGAGCAAACGCAGACCCTTTAAAGGAATACTGCGTGGTACCCATCGCATGGGTCCCAAATCTCCAGGTTCAAGGGCATCTTCCTACATCAAAAACATGCATGAGAAACCCAGAAGATGGTACACCGTGTGATGGGGAAAGGTTTCTAAAACACACCTCATTTCTCATCTCCTTGTGCCCGGGTTCGCCATTCCAGCCGCTTTACTAGCAAGCTCCCTACTTGGAGCATCAGCACCTTTAACCTCCTGTTCCGTACAGGTTGCAATTTGTCCTGAGGATAAACGGGAAGACGTGTAACCAACGAGAGACTAGCTCTTGGTGTTGGGACAGGCACAGGTCACTCTATTTTCCCATCAGAAAGAAGAATTAACCACAGGCTCAGCCTGACCCCCGGAACCAGAACAGGGCCTGAAGCCATTCTGCGATTTTGTGGCCAGCTCCCATAAAAACGAGTTGTAAAATGGAGGTTCAGGGCACTGCAATTCACAAACCTGCAGAGTTATAAATGAGAACTCTCGTCCACAAATATATTGAGGGAAGGCAAAGAAGAGGATTTGAAATCAAGGCAGAATTGCACGAAACAGATTTCAGGAGGTAGATACGAATCGCCTTTAAAGCACATGAAAAGCGGCAAAACGTTGACAATGATGCCCTTGGCCAAAAAGGGCGTATGCGTTTTTTCCTGAATATATTCAGGAAAAAACGCATACGCCCTTTTTGGCCAACCAAGCAACCTGGAAAGGCAAATCAGTGCTACAAAGAAGTCTCGCTTCCCATCGGTCAAAAGGGCCATGCTGAAAAAAGTGTCAAAACCAGAAATGCAGGACAGGCCATGGAGAAATGGGAGCCTTGCTACACTGATGGGCGGGATGTAAATTGCCAAGAGCCACTCTGGAGAAGTGTCCGGTGAGTCCTGAAACATCTGAAAAACACAGCTTAGAGAGCATAGGGCACTTCCACTCATGGGGGTATAAATTGGGAAAATGAAAAATCAGCAAGACACAAGCACCCCAAAGTTTAGGGCTGCTCTGTTGACCAGGACCTCCACTTCATTCCACCTTAAATATCCCAGGAAAGAGAAAAATGGATAAAGAAGTTGTGGTCCTTATGTACAATGGAATATCACTCAGCCAGGAAATCAATGTCGTAAGGTTAGTAGCAGCATGATGAGTGGATTTAGGTACGACGATTCTAAGTGAAATAAGTCACACAGAAAAGGACACTTCTCATAAGGTATCACTGATAGAGGGAATGTAAAAACCGTTACACTTGAACTGAATTACAAAACAGAACAGAGTCACACATGCAGAAAAGACACTATGGCTGCTTAACGGGAAAGGTGAGGTGGGGTGATACATAAAACAAGGGTATCAAATTAGCTCAGATACCGTTCCATAAACCCAATATGTAATAGACAAGACCTACTCCTTGCTCAGAGAACTGGACTCAACACGCCCTATTCACCGCACAACAATATATCTGACTAATAATAATCGTAAAACCTATGTATTGATATCTCTCTGTTAGTGTGTCAAGTGGGTGTAAAGCGGCATAAACACAGCAGTGAAAAGCAGCTAAACCCCATTATAAAAATAAATTACTTTGAAACAACCATGAAACAAAGACAGTGAAAGAGAGAGAAATTCTTACACAATGCGTTCAGGGGCTGTGATGCAACCTGGATTGACCATATCTAGACGCACAGCTGGATGAGACATAAGGGTGGACACTCTTGGGGCTGAGAGGTTTGGTGAGGTTGGGTGAGCAAACGCAGACCCTTTAAAGGAATACTGCGTGGTACCCATCGCATGGGTCCCAAATCTCCAGGTTCAAGGGCATCTTCCTACATCAAAAACATGCATGAGAAACCCAGAAGATGGTACACCGTGTGATGGGGAAAGGTTTCTAAAACGCACCTCATTTCTCATCTCCTTGTGCCCGGGTTCGCCATTCCAGCTGCTTTACTAGCAAGCTCCCTACTTGGAGCATCAGCACCTTTAACCTCCTGTTCCGTAGAGGTGGCAATTTGTCCTGAGGATAAACGGGAAGACGTGGAACCAACGAGAGACTAGCTCTTGGTGTTGGGACAGGCACAGGTCACTCTATTTTCTCATCAGAAAGAAGAATTAACCACAGGCTCAGCCTGACCCCCGGAACCAGAACAGGGCCTGAAGCCATTCTGCGATTTTGCGGCCAGCTCCCATAAAAACGAGTTGTAAAATGGAGGTTCAGGGCACTGCAATTCACAAACCTGCAGAGTTATAAATGAGAACTCTCGTCCACAAATATATTGAGGGAAGGCAAAGAAGAGGATTTGAAATCAAGGCAGAATTGCAGGAAACAGATTTCAGGAGGTAGATACGAATCGCCTTTAAAGCACATGAAAAGCGGCAAAACGTTGACAATGATGCCCTTGGCCAAAAAGGGCGTATGCGTTTTTTCCTGAATATATTCAGGAAAAAACGCATACGCCCTTTTTGGCCAACCAAGCAACCTGGAAAGGCAAATCAGCGCTACAAAGAAGTCTCGCTTCCCATCGGTCAAAAGGGCCATGCTGAAAAAAGTGTCAAAACCAGAAATGCAGGACAGGCCATGGAGAAATGGGAGCCTTGCTACACTGATGGGCGGGATGTAAATTGCCAAGAGCCACTCTGGAGAAGTGTCCGGTGAGTCCTGAAATATCTGAAAAACACAGCTTAGAGAGCATAGGGCACTTCCACTCATGGGGGTATAAATTGGGAAAATTAAAAATCAGCAAGACACAAGCACCCCAAAGTTTAGGGCTGCTCTGTTGACCAGGACCTCCACTTCATTCCACCTTAAATATCCCAGGAAAGAGAAAAATGGATAAAGAAGTTGTGGTCCTTATGTACAATGGAATATCACTCAGCCAGGAAATCAATGTCGTAAGGTTAGTAGCAGCATGATGAGTGGATTTAGGTATGACGATTCTAAGTGAAATAAGTCACACAGAAAAGGACACTTCTCATAAGGTATCACTGATAGAGGGAATGTAAAAACCGTTACACTTGAACTGAATTACAAAACAGAACAGAGTCACACATGCAGAAAACACACTATGGCTGCTTAACGGGAAAGGTGAGGTGGGGTGATACATAAAACAATGGTATCAAATTAGCTCAGATACCGTTCCATAAACCCAATATGTAATAGACAAGACCTACTCCTTGCTCAGAGAACTGGACTCAACACGCCCTATTCACCGCACAAGAATATATCTGACTAATAATAATCGTAAAACCTATGTATTGATATCTCTCTGTTAGTGTGTCAAGTGGGTGTAAAGCGGCATAAACACAGCAGTGAAAAGCAGCTAAACCCCATTATAAAAATAAATTACTTTGAAACACCCATGAAACAAAGACAGTGAAAGAGAGAGAAATTCTTACATAATGCGTTCAGGAGCTGTGATGAAACCTGGATTGACCATATCTAGACGCACACCCGGATGAGACATAAGGGTGGACACTCTTGAGGCTGAGAGGTTTGGTGAGGTTGGGTGAGCAAACGCAGACCCTTTAAAGTAATACTGCGTGGTACCCATCGCATGGGTCCCAAATCTCCAGGTTCAAGGGCATCTTCCTACATCAAAAACATGCATGAGAAACCCAGAAGATGGTACACCGTGTGATGGGGAAAGGTTTCTAAAACGCACCTCATTTCTCATCTCCTTGTGCCCGGGTTCGCCATTCCAGCCGCTTTACTAGCAAGCTCCCTACTTGGAGCATCAGCACCTTTAACCTCCTGTTCCGTAGAGGTTGCAATTTGTCCTGAGGATAAACGGGAAGACGTGGAACCAACGAGAGACTAGCTCTTGGTGTTGGGACAGGCACAGGTCACTCTATTTTCGCATCAGAAAGAAGAATTAACCACAGGCTCAGCCTGACCCCCGGAACCAGAACAGGGCCTGAAGCCATTCTGCGATTTTGCGGCCAGCTCCCATAAAAACGAGTTGTAAAATGGAGGTTCAGGGCACTGCAATTCACAAACCTGCAGAGTTATAAATGAGAACTCTCGTCCACAAATATATTGAGGGAAGGCAAAGAAGAGGATTTGAAATCAAGGCAGAATTGCAGGAAACAGATTTCAGGAGGTAGATACGAATCGCCTTTAAAGCACATGAAAAGCGGCAAAACGTTGACAATGATGCCCTTGGCCAAAAAGGGCGTATGCGTTTTTTCCTGAATATATTCAGGAAAAAACGCATACGCCCTTTTTGGCCAACCAAGCAACCTGGAAAGGCAAATCAGCGCTACAAAGAAGTCTCGCTTCCCATCGGTCAAAAGGGCCATGCTGAAAAAAGTGTCAAAACCAGAAATGCAGGACAGGCCATGGAGAAATGGGAGCCTTGCTACACTGATGGGCGGGATGTAAATTGCCAAGAGCCACTCTGGAGAAGTGTCCGGTGAGTCCTGAAACATCTGAAAAACACAGCTTAGAGAGCATAGGGCACTTCCACTCATGGGGGTATAAATTGGGAAAATTAAAAATCAGCAAGACACAAGCACCCCAAAGTTTAGGGCTGCTCTGTTGACCAGGACCTCCACTTCATTCCACCTTAAATATCCCAGGAAAGAGAAAAATGGATAAAGAAGTTGTGGTCCTTATGTACAATGGAATATCACTCAGCCAGGAAATCAATGTCGTAAGGTTAGTAGCAGCATGATGAGTGGATTTAGGTATGACGATTCTAAGTGAAATAAGTCACACAGAAAAGGACACTACTCATAAGGTATCACTGATAGAGGGAATGTAAAAACCGTTACACTTGAACTGAATTACAAAACAGAACAGAGTCACACATGCAGAAAACACACTATGGCTGCTTAACGGGAAAGGTGAGGTGGGGTGATACATAAAACAAGGGTATCAAATTAGCTCAGATACCGTTCCATAAACCCAATATGTAATAGACAAGACCTACTCCTTGCTCAGAGAACTGGAATCAACACGCCCTATTCACCGCACAACAATATATCTGACTAATAATAATCGTAAAACCTATGTATTGATATCTCTCTGTTAGTGTGTCAAGTGGGTGTAAAGCGGCATAAACACAGCAGTGAAAAGCAGCTAAACCCCATTATAAAAATAAATTACTTTGAAACACCCATGAAACAAAGACAGTGAAAGAGAGAGAAATTCTTACACAATGCGTTCAGGGGCTGTGATGCAACCTGGATTGACCATATCTAGACGCACAGCTGGATGAGACATAAGGGTGGACACTCTTGGGGCTGAGAGGTTTGGTGAGGTTGGGTGAGCAAACGCAGACCCTTTAAAGGAATACTGCGTGGTACCCATCGCATGGGTCCCAAATCTCCAGGTTCAAGGGCATCTTCCTACATCAAAAACATGCATGAGAAACCCAGAAGATGGTACACCGTGTGATGGGGAAAGGTTTCTAAAACGCACCTCATTTCTCATCTCCTTGTGCCCGGGTTCGCCATTCCAGCCGCTTTACTAGCAAGCTCCCTACTTGGAGCATCAGCACCTTTAACCTCCTGTTCCGTACAGGTTGCAATTTGTCCTGAGGATAAACGGGAAGACGTGGAACCAACGAGAGACTAGCTCTTGGTGTTGGGACAGGCACAGGTCACTCTATTTTCCCATCAGAAAGAAGAATTAACCACAGGCTCAGCCTGACCCCCGGAAACAGAACAGGGCCTGAAGCCATTCTGCGATTTTGCGGCCAGCTCCCATAAAAACGAGTTGTAAAATGGAGGTTCAGGGCACTGCAATTCACAAACCTGCAGAGTTATAAATGAGAACTCTCGTCCACAAATATATTGAGGGAAGGCAAAGAAGAGGATTTGAAATCAAGGCAGAATTGCACGAAACAGATTTCAGGAGGTAGATACGAATCGCCTTTAAAGCACATGAAAAGCGGCAAAACGTTGACAATGATGCCCTTGGCCAAAAAGGGCGTATGCGTTTTTTCCTGAATATATTCAGGAAAAAACGCATACGCCCTTTTTGGCCAACCAAGCAACCTGGAAAGGCAAATCAGCGCTACAAAGAAGTCTCGCTTCCCATCGGTCAAAAGGGCCATGCTGAAAAAAGTGTCAAAACCAGAAATGCAGGACAGGCCATGGAGAAATGGGAGCCTTGCTACACTGATGGGCGGGATGTAAATTGCCAAGAGCCACTCTGGAGAAGTGTCCGGTGAGTCCTGAAACATCTGAAAAACACAGCTTAGAGAGCATAGGGCACTTCCACTCATGGGGTTATAAATTGGGAAAATTAAAAATCAGCAAGACACAAGCACCCCAAAGTTTAGGGCTGCTCTGTTGACCAGGACCTCCACTTCATTCCACCTTAAATATCCCAGGAAAGAGAAAAATGGATAAAGAAGTTGTGGTCCTTATGTACAATGGAATATCACTCAGCCAGGAAATCAATGTCGTAAGGTTAGTAGCAGCATGATGAGTGGATTTAGGTACGACGATTCTAAGTGAAATAAGTCACACAGAAAAGGACACTTCTCATAAGGTATCACTGATAGAGGGAATGTAAAAACCGTTACACTTGAACTGAATTACAAAACAGAACAGAGTCACACATGCAGAAAACACACTATGGCTGCTTAACGGGAAAGGTGAGGTGGGGTGATACATAAAACAAGGGTATCAAATTAGCTCAGATACCGTTCCATAAACCCAATATGTAATAGACAAGACCTACTCCTTGCTCAGAGAACTGGACTCAACACGCCCTATTCACCGCACAAGAATATATCTGACTAATAATAATCGTAAAACCTATGTATTGATATCTCTCTGTTAGTGTGTCAAGTGGGTGTAAAGCGGCATAAACACAGCAGTGAAAAGCAGCTAAACCCCATTATAAAAATAAATTACTTTGAAACACCCATGAAACAAAGACAGTGAAAGAGAGAGAAATTCTTACACAATGCGTTCAGGAGCTGTGATGCAACCTGGATTGACCATATCTAGACGCACAGCTGGATGAGACATAAGGGTGGACACTCTTGGGGCTGAGAGGTTTGGTGAGGTTGGGTGAGCAAACGCAGACCCTTTAAAGGAATACTGCGTGGTACCCATCACATGGGTCCCAAATCTCCAGGTTCAAGGGCATCTTCCTACATCAAAAACATGCATGAGAAACCCAGAAGATGGTACACCGTGTGATGGGGAAAGGTTTCTAAAACGCACCTCATTTCTCATCTCCTTGTGCCCGGGTTCGCCATTCCAGCCACTTTACTAGCAAGCTCCCTACTTGGGGCATCAGCACCTTTAACCTCCAGTTCCGTACAGGTTGCAATTTGTCCTGAGGATAAACGGGAAGACGTGGAACCAACGAGAGACTAGCTCTTGGTGTTGGGACAGGCACAGATCACTCTATTTTCCCATCAGAAAGAAGAATTAACCACAGGCTCAGCCTGACACCCGGAACCAGAACAGGGCCTGAAGCCATTCTGCGATTTTGCGGCCAGCTCCCATAAAAACGAGTTGTAAAATGGAGGTTCAGGGCACTGCAATTCACAACCCTGCAGAGTTATAAATGATAACTGTCGTCCACAAATATATTGAGGGAAGGCAAAGAAGAGGATTTGAAATCAAGGCAGAATTGCAGGAAACAGATTTCAGGAGGTAGATACGAATCGCCTTTAAAGCACATGAAAAGCGGCAAAACGTTGACAATGATGCCCTTGGCCAAAAAGGGCGTATGCGTTTTTTCCTGAATATATTCAGGAAAAAACGCATACGCCCTTTTTGGCCAACCAAGCAACCTGGAAAGGCAAATCAGCGCTACAAAGAAGTCTCGCTTCCCGTCGGTCAAAAGGGCCATGCTGAAAAAAGTGTCAAAACCAGAAATGCAGGACAGGCCATGGAGAAATGGGAGCCTTGCTACACTGATGGGCGGGATGTAAATTGCCAAGAGCCACTCTGGAGAAGTGTCCGGTGAGTCCTGAAACATCTGAAAAACACAGCTTAGAGAGCATAGGGCACTTCCACTCAAGGGGGTATAAATTGGGAAAATTAAAAATCAGCAAGACACAAGCACCCCAAAGTTTAGGGCTGCTCTGTTGACCAGGACCTCCACTTCATTCCACCTTAAATATCCCAGGAAAGAGAAAAATGGATAAAGAAGTTGTGGTCCTTATGTACAATGGAATATCACTCAGCCAGGAAATCAATGTCGTAAGGTTAGTAGCAGCATGATGAGTGGATTTAGGTATGACGATTCTAAGTGAAATAAGTCACACAGAAAAGGACACTTCTCATAAGGTATCACTGATAGAGGGAATGTAAAAACCGTTACACTTGAACTGAATTACAAAACAGAACAGAGTCACACATGCAGAAAACACACTATGGCTGCTTAACGGGAAAGGTGAGGTGGGGTGATACATAAAACAAGGGTATCAAATTAGCTCAGATACCGTTCCATAAACCCAATATGTAATAGACAAGACCTACTCCTTGCTCAGAGAACTGGACTCAACACGCCCTATTCACCGCACAAGAATATATCTGACTAATAATAATCGTAAAACCTATGTATTGATATCTCTCTGTTAGTGTGTCAAGTGGGTGTAAAGCGGCATAAACACAGCAGTGAAAAGCAGCTAAACCCCATTATAAAAATAAATTACTTTGAAACACCCATGAAACAAAGACAGTGAAAGAGAGAGAAATTCTTACATAATGCGTTCAGGAGCTGTGATGAAACCTGGATTGACCATATCTAGACGCACACCCGGATGAGACATAAGGGTGGACACTCTTGAGGCTGAGAGGTTTGGTGAGGTTGGGTGAGCAAACGCAGACCCTTTAAAGTAATACTGCGTGGTACCCATCGCATGGGTCCCAAATCTCCAGGTTCAAGGGCATCTTCCTACATCAAAAACATGCATGAGAAACCCAGAAGATGGTACACCGTGTGATGGGGAAAGGTTTCTAAAACGCACCTCATTTCTCATCTCCTTGTGCCCGGGTTCGCCATTCCAGCCGCTTTACTAGCAAGCTCCCTACTTGGAGCATCAGCACCTTTAACCTCCTGTTCCGTAGAGGTTGCAATTTGTCCTGAGGATAAACGGGAAGACGTGGAACCAACGAGAGACTAGCTCTTGGTGTTGGGACAGGCACAGGTCACTCTATTTTCGCATCAGAAAGAAGAATTAACCACAGGCTCAGCCTGACCCCCGGAACCAGAACAGGGCCTGAAGCCATTCTGCGATTTTTGCGGCCAGCTCCCATAAAAACGAGTTGTAAAATGGAGGTTCAGGGCACTGCAATTCACAAACCTGCAGAGTTATAAATGATAACTCTCGTCCACAAACATATTGAGGGAAGGCAAATAAGAGGATTTGAAATCAAGGCAGAATTGCAGGAAACAGATTTCAGGAGGTAGATACGAATCGCCTTTAAAGCACATGAAAAGCGGCAAAACGTTGACAATGATGCCCTTGGCCAAAAAGGGCGTATGCGTTTTTTCCTGAATATATTCAGGAAAAAACGCATACGCCCTTTTTGGCCAACCAAGCAACCTGGAAAGGCAAATCAGCGCTACAAAGAAGTCTCGCTTCCCATCGGTCAAAAGGGCCATGCTGAAAAAAGTGTCAAAACCAGAAATGCAGGACAGGCCATGGAGAAATGGGAGCCTTGCTACACTGATGGGCGGGATGTAAATTGCCAAGAGCCACTCTGGAGAAGTGTCCGGTGAGTCCTGAAACATCTGAAAAACACAGCTTAGAGAGCATAGGGCACTTCCACTCATGGGGGTATAAATTGGGAAAATTAAAAATCAGCAAGACACAAGCACCCCAAAGTTTAGGGCTGCTCTGTTGACCAGGACCTCCACTTCATTCCACCTTAAATATCCCAGGAAAGAGAAAAATGGATAAAGAAGTTGTGGTCCTTATGTACAATGGAATATCACTCAGCCAGGAAATCAATGTCGTAAGGTTAGTAGCAGCATGATGAGTGGATTTAGGTATGACGATTCTAAGTGAAATAAGTCACACAGAAAAGGACACTACTCATAAGGTATCACTGATAGAGGGAATGTAAAAACCGTTACACTTGAACTGAATTACAAAACAGAACAGAGTCACACATGCAGAAAACACACTATGGCTGCTTAACGGGAAAGGTGAGGTGGGGTGATACATAAAACAAGGGTATCAAATTAGCTCAGATACCGTTCCATAAACCCAATATGTAATAGACAAGACCTACTCCTTGCTCAGAGAACTGGACTCAACACGCCCTATTCACCGCACAACAATATATCTGACTAATAATAATCGTAAAACCTATGTATTGATATCTCTCTGTTAGTGTGTCAAGTGGGTGTAAAGCGGCATAAACACAGCAGTGAAAAGCAGCTAAACCCCATTATAAAAATAAATTACTTTGAAACAATCATGAAACAAAGACAGTGAAAGAGAGAGAAATTCTTACACAATGCGTTCAGGGGCTGTGATGCAACCTGGATTGACCATATCTAGACGCACAGCTGGATGAGACATAAGGGTGGACACTCTTGGGGCTGAGAGGTTTGGTGAGGTTGGGTGAGCAAACGCAGACCCTTTAAAGGAATACTGCGTGGTACCCATTGCATGGGTCCCAAATCTCCAGGTTCAAGGGCATCTTCCTACATCAAAAACATGCATGAGAAACCCAGAAGATGGTACACCGTGTGATGGGGAAAGGTTTCTAAAACGCACCTCATTTCTCATCTCCTTGTGCCCGGGTTCGCCATTCCAGCCGCTTTACTAGCAAGCTCCCTACTTGGAGCATCAGCACCTTTAACCTCCTGTTCCGTACAGGTTGCAATTTTTCCTGAGGATAAACGGGAAGACATGGAACCAACGAGAGACTAGCTCTTGGTGTTGGGACAGGCACAGGTCACTCTATTTTCCCATCAGAAAGAAGAATCAACTACAGGCTCAGCCTGACCCCCGGAACCAGAACAGGGCCTGAAGCCATTCTGCGATTTTGCGGCCAGCTCCCATAAAAACGAGTTGTAAAATGGAGTTTCAGGGCACTGCAATTCACAAACCTGCAGAGTTATAAATGAGAACTCTCGTCCACAAATATATTGAGGGAAGGCAAAGAAGAGGATTTGAAATCAAGGCAGAATTGCAGGAAACAGATTTCAGGAGGTAGATACGAATCGCCTTTAAAGCACATGAAAAGCGGCAAAACGTTGACAATGATGCCCTTGGCCATAAAGGGCGTATGCGTTTTTTCCTGAGTATATTCAGGAAAAAACGCATACGCCCTTTTTGGCCAACCAAGGAACCTGGAAAGGCAAATCAGCGCTACAAAGAAGTCTCGCTTCCCATCGGTCAAAAGGGCCATGCTGAAAAAAGTGTCAAAACCAGAAATGCAGGACAGGCCATGGAGAAATGGGAGCCTTGCTACACTGATGGGCGGGATGTAAATTGCCAAGAGCCACTCTGGAGAAGTGTCCGGTGAGTCCTGAAACATCTGAAAAACACAGCTTAGAGAGCATAGGGCACTTCCACTCATGGGGGTATAAATTGGGAAAATTAAAAATCAGCAAGACACAAGCACCCCAAAGTTTAGGGCTGCTCTGTTGACCAGGACCTCCACTTCATTCCACCTTAAATATCCCAGGAAAGAGAAAAATGGATAAAGAAGTTGTGGTCCTTATGTACAATGGAATATCACTCAGCCAGGAAATCAATGTCGTAAGGTTAGTAGCAGCATGATGAGTGGATTTAGGTACGACGATTCTAAGTGAAATAAGTCACACAGAAAAGGACACTTCTCATAAGGTATCACTGATAGAGGGAATGTAAAAACCGTTACACTTGAACTGAATTACAAAACAGAACAGAGTCACACATGCAGAAAACACACTATGGCTGCTTAACGGGAAAGGTGAGGTGGGGTGATACATAAAGCAAGGGTATCAAATTAGCTCAGATACCATTCCATAAACCCAATATGTAATAGACAAGACCTACTCCTTGCTCAGAGAACTGGACTCAACATGCCCTATTCAACGCACAAGAATATATCTGATTAAAAATAATCGTAAAACCTATGTATTGATATCTCTCTGTTAGTGTGTCAAGTGGGTGTAAAGCGGCATAAACACAGCAGTGAAAAGCAGCTAAACCCCATTATAAAAATAAATTACTTTGAAACACCCATGAAACAAAGACAGTGAAAGAGAGAGAAATTCTTACACAATGCGTTCAGGAGCTGTGATGCAACCTGGATTGACCATATCTAGACGCACAGCTGGATGAGACATAAGGGTGGACACTCTTGGGGCTGAGAGGTTTGGTGAGGTTGGGTGAGCAAACGCAGACCCTTTAAAGGAATACTGCGTGGTACCCATCGCATGGGTCCCAAATCTCCAGGTTCAAGGGCATCTTCCTACATCAAAAACATGCATGAGAAACCCAGAAGATGGTACACCGTGTGATGGGGAAAGGTTTCTAAAACGCACCTCATTTCTCATCTCCTTGTGCCCGAGTTCGCCATTCCAGCCACTTTACTAGCAAGCTCCCTACTTGGAGCATCAGCACCTTTAACCTCCTGTTCCGTACAGGTTGCAATTTGTCCTGAGGATAAACGGGAAGACGTGGAACCAACGAGAGACTAGCTCTTGGTGTTGGGACAGGCACAGGTCACTCTATTTTCCCATCAGAAAGAAGAATTAACCACAGGCTCAGCCTGACCCCCGGAAACAGAACAGGGCCTGAAGCCATTCTGCGATTTTGCGGCCAGCTCCCATAAAAACGAGTTGTAAAATGGAGGTTCAGGGCACTGCAATTCACAAACCTGCAGAGTTATAAATGAGAACTCTCGTCCACAAATATATTGAGGGAAGGCAAAGAAGAGGATTTGAAATCAAGGCAGAATTGCACGAAACAGATTTCAGGAGGTAGATACGAATCGCCTTTAAAGCACATGAAAAGCGGCAAAACGTTGACAATGATGCCCTTGGCCAAAAAGGGCGTATGCGTTTTTTCCTGAATATATTCAGGAAAAAACGCATACGCCCTTTTTGGCCAACCAAGCAACCTGGAAAGGCAAATCAGCGCTACAAAGAAGTCTCGCTTCCCATCGGTCAAAAGGGCCATGCTGAAAAAAGTGTCAAAACCAGAAATGCAGGACAGGCCATGGAGAAATGGGAGCCTTGCTACACTGATGGGCGGGATGTAAATTGCCAAGAGCCACTCTGGAGAAGTGTCCGGTGAGTCCTGAAACATCTGAAAAACACAGCTTAGAGAGCATAGGGCACTTCCACTCATGGGGGTATAAATTGGGAAAATTAAAAATCAGCAAGACACAAGCACCCCAAAGTTTAGGGCTGCTCTGTTGACCAGGACCTCCACTTCATTCCACCTTAAATATCCCAGGAAAGAGAAAAATGGATAAAGAAGTTGTGGTCCTTATGTACAATGGAATATCACTCAGCCAGGAAATCAATGTCGTAAGGTTAGTAGCAGCATGATGAGTGGATTTAGGTACGACGATTCTAAGTGAAATAAGTCACACAGAAAAGGACACTTCTCATAAGGTATCACTGATAGAGGGAATGTAAAAACCGTTACACTTGAACTGAATTACAAAACAGAACAGAGTCACACATGCAGAAAACACACTATGGCTGCTTAACGGGAAAGGTGAGGTGGGGTGATACATAAAGCAAGGGTATCAAATTAGCTCAGATACCATTCCATAAACCCAATATGTAATAGACAAGACCTACTCCTTGCTCAGAGAACTGGACTCAACATGCCCTATTCAACGCACAAGAATATATCTGATTAAAAATAATCGTAAAACCTATGTATTGATATCTCTCTGTTAGTGTGTCAAGTGGGTGTAAAGCGGCATAAACACAGCAGTGAAAAGCAGCTAAACCCCATTATAAAAATAAATTACTTTGAAACACCCATGAAACAAAGACAGTGAAAGAGAGAGAAATTCTTACACAATGCGTTCAGGGGCTGTGATGCAACCTGGATTGACCATATCTAGACGCACAGCTGGATGAGACATAAGGGTGGACACTCTTGGGGCTGAGAGGTTTGGTGAGGTTGGGTGAGCAAACGCAGACCCTTTAAAGGAATACTGCGTGGTACCCATCGCATGGGTCCCAAATCTCCAGGTTCAAGGGCATCTTCCTACATCAAAAACATGCATGAGAAACCCAGAAGATGGTACACCGTGTGATGGGGAAAGGTTTCTAAAACGCACCTCATTTCTCATCTCCTTGTGCCCGGGTTCGCCATTCCAGCCGCTTTACTAGCAAGCTCCCTACTTGGAGCATCAGCACCTTTAACCTCCTGTTCCGTACAGGTTGCAATTTTTCCTGAGGATAAACGGGAAGACATGGAACCAACGAGAGACTAGCTCTTGGTGTTGGGACAGGCACAGGTCACTCTATTTTCCCATCAGAAAGAAGAATCAACTACAGGCTCAGCCTGACCCCCGGAACCAGAACAGGGCCTGAAGCCATTCTGCGATTTTGCGGCCAGCTCCCATAAAAACGAGTTGTAAAATGGAGGTTCAGGGCACTGCAATTCACAAACCTGCAGAGTTATAAATGAGAACTCTCGTCCACAAATATATTGAGGGAAGGAAAAGAAGAGGATTTGAAATCAAGGCAGAATTGCAGGAAACAGATTTCAGGAGGTAGATACGAATCGCCTTTAAAGCACATGAAAAGCGGCAAAACGTTGACAATGATGCCCTTGGCCATAAAGGGCGTATGCGTTTTTTCCTGAGTATATTCAGGAAAAAACGCATACGCCCTTTTTGGCCAACCAAGCAACCTGGAAAGGCAAATCAGCGCTACAAAGAAGTCTCGCTTCCCATCGGTCAAAAGGGCCATGCTGAAAAAACTGTCAAAACCAGAAATGCAGGACAGGCCATGGAGAAATGGGAGCCTTGCTACACTGATGGGCGGGATGTAAATTGCCAAGAGCCACTCTGGAGAAGTGTCCGGTGAGTCCTGAAACATCTGAAAAACACAGCTTAGAGAGCATAGGGCACTTCCACTCATGGGGTTATAAATTGGGAAAATTAAAAATCAGCAAGACACAAGCACCCCAAAGTTTAGGGCTGCTCTGTTGACCAGGACCTCCACTTCATTCCACCTTAAATATCCCAGGAAAGAGAAAAATGGATAAAGAAGTTGTGGTCCTTATGTACAATGGAATATCACTCAGCCAGGAAATCAATGTCGTAAGGTTAGTAGCAGCATGATGAGTGGATTTAGGTACGACGATTCTAAGTGAAATAAGTCACACAGAAAAGGACACTTCTCATAAGGTATCACTGATAGAGGGAATGTAAAAACCGTTACACTTGAACTGAATTACAAAACAGAACAGAGTCACACATGCAGAAAACACACTATGGCTGCTTAACGGGAAAGGTGAGGTGGGGTGATACATAAAACAATGGTATCAAATTAGCTCAGATACCATTCCATAAACCCAATATGTAATAGACAAGACCTACTCCTTGCTCAGAGAACTGGACTCAACACGCCCTATTCACCGCACAACAATATATCTGACTAATAATAATCGTAAAACCTATGTATTGATATCTCTCTGTTAGTGTGTCAAGTGGGTGTAAAGCGGCATAAACACAGCAGTGAAAAGCAGCTAAACCCCATTATAAAAATAAATTACTTTGAAACCACCATGAAACAAAGACACTGAAAGAGAGAGAAATTCTTACACAATGCGTTCAGGGGCTGTGATGCAACCTGGATTGACCATATCTAGACGCACAGCTGGATGAGACATAAGGGTGGACACTCTTGGGGCTGAGAGGTTTGGTGAGGTTGGGTGAGCAAACGCAGACCCTTTAAAGGAATACTGCGTGGTACCCATCGCATGGGTCCCAAATCTCCAGGTTCAAGGGCATCTTCCTACATCAAAAACATGCATGAGAAACCCAGAAGATGGTACACCGTGTGATGGGGAAAGGTTTCTAAAACGCACCTCATTTCTCATCTCCTTGTGCCCGGGTTCGCCATTCCAGCCGCTTTACTAGCAAGCTCCCTACTTGGAGCATCAGCACCTTTAACCTCCTGTTCCGTATAGGTTGCAATTTGTCCTGAGGATAAACGGGAAGACGTGGAACCAACGAGAGACTAGCTCTTGGTGTTGGGACAGGCACAGGTCACTCTATTTTCTCATCAGAAAGAAGAATTAACCACAGGCTCAGCCTGACCCCCGGAACCAGAACAGGGCCTGAAGCCATTCTGCGATTTTGCGGCCAGCTCCCATAAAAACGAGTTGTAAAATGGAGGTTCAGGGCACTGCAATTCACAAACCTGCAGAGTTATAAATGAGAACTCTCGTCCACAAATATATTGAGGGAAGTCAAAGAAGAGGATTTGAAATCAAGGCAGAATTGAACGAAACAGATTTCAGGAGGTAGATACGAATCGCCTTTAAAGCACACGAAAAGCGGCAAAACGTTGACAATGATGCCCTTGGCCAAAAAGGGCGTATGCGTTTTTTCCTGAATATATTCAGGAAAAAACGCATACGCCCTTTTTGGCCAACCAAGCAACCTGGAAAGGCAAATCAGCGCTACAAAGAAGTCTCGCTTCCCATCGGTCAAAAGGGCCATGCTGAAAAAAGTGTCAAAACCAGAAATGCAGGACAGGCCATGGAGAAATGGGAGCCTTGCTACACTGATGGGCGGGATGTAAATTGCCAAGAGCCACTCTGGAGAAGTGTCCGGTGAGTCCTGAAACATCTGAAAAACACAGCTTAGAGAGCATAGGGCACTTCCACTCATGGGGGTATAAATTGGGAAAATTAAAAATCAGCAAGACACAAGCACCCCAAAGTTTAGGGCTGCTCTGTTGACCAGGACCTCCACTTCATTCCACCTTAAATATCCCAGGAAAGAGAAAAATGGATAAAGAAGTTGTGGTCCTTATGTACAATGGAATATCACTCAGCCAGGAAATCAATGTCGTAAGGTTAGTAGCAGCATGATGAGTGGATTTAGGTATGACTATTCTAAGTGAAATAAGTCACACAGAAAAGGACACTACTCATAAGGTATCACTGATAGAGGGAATGTAAAAACCGTTACACTTGAACTGAATTACAAAACAGAACAGAGTCACACATGCAGAAAACACACTATGGCTGCTTAACGGGAAAGGTGAGGTGGGGTGATACATAAAACAAGGGTATCAAATTAGCTCAGATACCGTTCCATAAACCCAATATGTAATAGACAAGACCTACTCCTTGCTCAGAGAACTGGACTCAACACGCCCTATTCACCGCACAACAATATATCTGACTAATAATAATCGTAAAACCTATGTATTGATATCTCTCTGTTAGTGTGTCAAGTGGGTGTAAAGCGGCATAAACACAGCAGTGAAAAGCAGCTAAACCCCATTATAAAAATAAATTACTTTGAAACAACCATGAAACAAAGACAGTGAAAGAGAGAGAAATTCTTACACAATGCGTTCAGGGGCTGTGATGCAACCTGGATTGACCATATCTAGACGCACAGCTGGATGAGACATAAGGGTGGACACTCTTGGGGCTGAGAGGTTTGGTGAGGTTGGGTGAGCAAACGCAGACCCTTAAAAGGAATACTGCATGGTACCCATCGCATGGGTCCCAAATCTCCAGGTTCAAGGGCATCTTCCTACATCAAAAACATGCATGAGAAACCCAGAAGATGGTACACCGTGTGATGGGGAAAGGTTTCTAAAACGCACCTCATTTCTCATCTCCTTGTGCCCGGGTTCGCCATTCCAGCCTCTTTACTAGCAAGCTCCCTACTTGGAGCATCAGCACCTTTAACCTCCTGTTCCATACAGGTTGCAATTTGTCCTGAGGATAAACGGGAAGACGTGGAACCAACGAGAGACTAGCTCTTGGTGTTGGGACAGGCACAGGTCACTCTATTTTCCCATCAGAAAGAAGAATTAACCACAGGCTCAGCCTGCGCCCCAGAACCAGAACAGGGCCTGAAGCCATTCTGCGATTTTGCGGCCAGCTCCCATAAAAACGAGTTGTAAAATGGAGGTTCAGGGCACTGCAATTCACAAACCTGCAGAGTTATAAATGATAACTGTCGTCCACAAATATATTGAGGGAAGGCAAAGAAGAGGATTTGAAATCAAGGCAGAATTGCAGGAAACAGATTTCAGGAGGTAGATACGAATCGCCTTTAAAGCACATGAAAAGCGGCAAAACGTTGACAATGATGCCCTTGGCCAAAAAGGGCGTATGCGTTTTTTCCTGAATATATTCAGGAAAAAACGCATACGCCCTTTTTGGCCAACCAAGCAACCTGGAAAGGCAAATCAGCGCTACAAACAAGTCTCGCTTCCCATCGGTCAAAAGGGCCATGCTGAAAAAAGTGTCAAAACCAGAAATGCAGGACAGGCCATGGAGAAATGGGAGCCTTGCTACACTGATGGGCGGGATGTAAATTGCCAAGAGCCACTCTGGAGAAGTGTCCGGTGAGTCCTGAAACATCTGAAAAACACACCTTAGAGAGCATAGGGCACTTCCACTCAAGGGGGTATAAATTGGGAAAATTAAAAATCAGCAAGACACAAGCACCCCAAAGTTTAGGGCTGCTCTGTTGACCAGGACCTCCACTTCATTCCACCTTAAATATCCCAGGAAAGAGAAAAATGGATAAAGAAGTTGTGGTCCTTATGTACAATGGAATATCACTCAGCCAGGAAATCAATGTCGTAAGGTTAGTAGCAGCATGATGAGTGGATTTAGGTATGACGATTCTAAGTGAAATAAGTCACACAGAAAAGGACACTTCTCATAAGGTATCACTGATAGAGGGAATGTAAAAACCGTTACACTTGAACTGAATTACAAAACAGAACAGAGTCACACATGCAGAAAACACACTATGGCTGCTTAACGGGAAAGGTGAGGTGGGGTGATACATAAAACAAGGGTATCAAATTAGCTCAGATACCGTTCCATAAACCCAATATGTAATAGACAAGACCTACTCCTTGCTCAGAGAACTGGACTCAACACGCCCTATTCACCGCACAACAATATATCTGACTAATAATAATCGTAAAACCTATGTATTGATATCTCTCTGTTAGTGTGTCAAGTGGGTGTAAAGCGGCATAAACACAGCAGTGAAAAGCAGCTAAACCCCATTATAAAAATAAATTACTTTGAAACACCCATGAAACAAAGACAGTGAAAGAGAGAGAAATTCTTACATAATGCGTTCAGGAGCTGTGATGAAACCTGGATTGACCATATCTAGACGCACACCCGGATGAGACATAAGGGTGGACACTCTTGAGGCTGAGAGGTTTGGTGAGGTTGGGTGAGCAAACGCAGACCCTTTAAAGTAATACTGCGTGGTACCCATCGCATGGGTCCCAAATCTCCAGGTTCAAGGGCATCTTCCTACATCAAAAACATGCATGAGAAACCCAGAAGATGGTACACCGTGTGATGGGGAAAGGTTTCTAAAACGCACCTCATTTCTCATCTCCTTGTGCCCGGGTTCGCCATTCCAGCCGCTTTACTAGCAAGCTCCCTACTTGGAGCATCAGCACCTTTAACCTCCTGTTCCGTAGAGGTTGCAATTTGTCCTGAGGATAAACGGGAAGACGTGGAACCAACGAGAGACTAGCTCTTGGTGTTGGGACAGGCACAGGTCACTCTATTTTCGCATCAGAAAGAAGAATTAACCACAGGCTCAGCCTGACCCCCGGAACCAGAACAGGGCCTGAAGCCATTCTGCGATTTTGCGGCCAGCTCCCATAAAAACGAGTTGTAAAATGGAGGTTCAGGGCACTGCAATTCACAAACCTGCAGTTATAAATGATAACTCTCGTCCACTAACATATTGAGGGAAGGCAAATAAGAGGATTTGAAATCAAGGCAGAATTGCAGGAAACAGATTTCAGGAGGTAGATACGAATCGCCTTTAAAGCACATGAAAAGCGGCAAAACGTTGACAATGATGCCCTTGGCCAAAAAGGGCGTATGCGTTTTTTCCTGAATATATTCAGGAAAAAACGCATACGCCCTTTTTGGCCAACCAAGCAACCTGGAAAGGCAAATCAGCGCTACAAAGAAGTCTCGCTTCCCATCGGTCAAAAGGGCCATGCTGAAAAAAGTGTCAAAACCAGAAATGCAGGACAGGCCATGGAGAAATGGGAGCCTTGCTACACTGATGGGCGGGATGTAAATTGCCAAGAGCCACTCTGGAGAAGTGTCCGGTGAGTCCTGAAACATCTGAAAAACACAGCTTAGAGAGCATAGGGCACTTCCACTCATGGGGGTATAAATTGGGAAAATTAAAAATCAGCAAGACACAAGCACCCCAAAGTTTAGGGCTGCTCTGTTGACCAGGACCTCCACTTCATTCCACCTTAAATATCCCAGGAAAGAGAAAAATGGATAAAGAAGTTGTGGTCCTTATGTACAATGGAATATCACTCAGCCAGGAAATCAATGTCGTAAGGTTAGTAGCAGCATGATGAGTGGATTTAGGTATGACGATTCTAAGTGAAATAAGTCACACAGAAAAGGACACTACTCATAAGGTATCACTGATAGAGGGAATGTAAAAACCGTTACACTTGAACTGAATTACAAAACAGAACAGAGTCACACATGCAGAAAACACACTATGGCTGCTTAACGGGAAAGGTGAGGTGGGGTGATACATAAAACAAGGGTATCAAATTAGCTCAGATACCGTTCCATAAACCCAATATGTAATAGACAAGACCTACTCCTTGCTCAGAGAACTGGACTCAACACGCCCTATTCACCGCACAACAATATATCTGACTAATAATAATCGTAAAACCTATGTATTGATATCTCTCTGTTAGTGTGTCAAGTGGGTGTAAAGCGGCATAAACACAGCAGTGAAAAGCAGCTAAACCCCATTATAAAAATAAATTTCTTTGAAACAACCATGAAACAAAGACAGTGAAAGAGAGAGAAATTCTTACACAATGCGTTCAGGGGCTGTGATGCAACCTGGATTGACCATATCTAGACGCACAGCTGGATGAGACATAAGGGTGGACACTCTTGGGGCTGAGAGGTTTGGTGAGGTTGGGTGAGCAAACGCAGACCCTTTAAAGGAATACTGCGTGGTACCCATCGCATGGGTCCCAAATCTCCAGGTTCAAGGGCATCTTCCTACATCAAAAACATGCATGAGAAACCCAGAAGATGGTACACCGTGTGATGGGGAAAGGTTTCTAAAACGCACCTCATTTCTCATCTCCTTGTGCCCGGGTTCGCCATTCCAGCCGCTTTACTAGCAAGCTCCCTACTTGGAGCATCAGCACCTTTAACCTCCTGTTCCGTACAGGTTGCAATTTTTCCTGAGGATAAACGGGAAGACATGGAACCAACGAGAGACTAGCTCTTGGTGTTGGGACAGGCACAGGTCACTCTATTTTCCCATCAGAAAGAAGAATCAACCACAGGCTCAGCCTGACCCCCGGAACCAGAACAGGGCCTGAAGCCATTCTGCGATTTTGCGGCCAGCTCCCATAAAAACGAGTTGTAAAATGGAGGTTCAGGGCACTGCAATTCACAAACCTGCAGAGTTATAAATGAGAACTCTCGTCCACAAATATATTGAGGGAAGGCAAAGAAGAGGATTTGAAATCAAGGCAGAATTGCACGAAACAGATTTCAGGAGGTAGATACGAATCGCCTTTAAAGCACATGAAAAGCGGCAAAACGTTGACAATGATGCCCTTGGCCAAAAAGGGCGTATGCGTTTTTTCCTGAATATATTCAGGAAAAAACGCATACGCCCTTTTTGGCCAACCAAGCAACCTGGAAAGGCAAATCAGCGCTACAAAGAAGTCTCGCTTCCCATCGGTCAAAAGGGCCATGCTGAAAAAAGTGTCAAAACCAGAAATGCAGGACAGGCCATGGAGAAATGGGAGCCTTGCTACACTGATGGGCGGGATGTAAATTGCCAAGAGCCACTCTGGAGAAGTGTCCGGTGAGTCCTGAAACATCTGAAAAACACAGCTTAGAGAGCATAGGGCACTTCCACTCATGGGGGTATAAATTGGGAAAATTAAAAATCAGCAAGACACAAGCACCCCAAAGTTTAGGGCTGCTCTGTTGACCAGGACCTCCACTTCATTCCACCTTAAATATCCCAGGAAAGAGAAAAATGGATAAAGAAGTTGTGGTCCTTATGTACAATGGAATATCACTCAGCCAGGAAATCAATGTCGTAAGGTTAGTAGCAGCATGATGAGTGGATTTAGGTATGACGATTCTAAGTGAAATAAGTCACACAGAAAAGGACACTTCTCATAAGGTATCACTGATAGAGGGAATGTAAAAACCGTTACACTTGAACTGAATTACAAAACAGAACAGAGTCACACATGCAGAAAACACACTATGGCTGCTTAACGGGAAAGGTGAGGTGGGGTGATACATAAAACAAGGGTATCTAATTAGCTCAGATACCGTTCCATAAACCCAATATGTAATAGACAAGACCTACTCCTTGCTCAGAGAACTGGACTCAACACGCCCTATTCACCGCACAAGAATATATCTGACTAATAATAATCGTAAAACCTATGTATTGATATCTCTCTGTTAGTGTGTCAAGTGGGTGTAAAGCGGCATAAACACAGCAGTGAAAAGCAGCTAAACCCCATTATAAAAATAAATTACTTTGAAACACCCATGAAACAAAGACAGTGAAAGAGAGAGAAATTCTTACATAATGCATTCAGGAGCTGTGATGAAACCTGGATTGACCATATCTAGACGCACACCCGGATGAGACATAAGGGTGGACACTCTTGAGGCTGAGAGGTTTGGTGAGGTTGGGTGAGCAAACGCAGACCCTTTAAAGTAATACTGCGTGGTACCCATCGCATGGGTCCCAAATCTCCAGGTTCAAGGGCATCTTCCTACATCAAAAACATGCATGAGAAACCCAGAAGATGGTACACCGTGTGATGGGGAAAGGTTTCTAAAACGCACCTCATTTCTCATCTCCTTGTGCCCGGGTTCGCCATTCCAGCCGCTTTACTAGCAAGCTCCCTACTTGGAGCATCAGCACCTTTAACCTCCTGTTCCGTAGAGGTTGCAATTTGTCCTGAGGATAAACGGGAAGACGTGGAACCAACGAGAGACTAGCTCTTGGTGTTGGGACAGGCACAGGTCACTCTATTTTCGCATCAGAAAGAAGAATTAACCACAGGCTCAGCCTGACCCCCGGAACCAGAACAGGGCCTGAAGCCATTCTGCGATTTTGCGGCCAGCTCCCATAAAAACGAGTTGTAAAATGGAGGTTCAGGGCACTGCAATTCACAAACCTGCAGAGTTATAAATGAGAACTCTCGTCCACAAACATATTGAGGGAAGGCAAAGAAGAGGATTTGAAATCAAGGCAGAATTGCAGGAAACAGATTTCAGGAGGTAGATACGAATCGCCTTTAAAGCACATGAAAAGCGGCAAAACGTTGACAATGATGCCCTTGGCCAAAAAGGGCGTATGCGTTTTTTCCTGAATATATTCAGGAAAAAACGCATACGCCCTTTTTGGCCAACCAAGCAACCTGGAAAGGCAAATCAGCGCTACAAAGAAGTCTCGCTTCCCATCGGTCAAAAGGGCCATGCTGAAAAAAGTGTCAAAACCAGAAATGCAGGACAGGCCATGGAGAAATGGGAGCCTTGCTACACTGATGGGCGGGATGTAAATTGCCAAGAGCCACTCTGGAGAAGTGTCCGGTGAGTCCTGAAACATCTGAAAAACACAGCTTAGAGAGCATAGGGCACTTCCACTCATGGGGGTATAAATTGGGAAAATTAAAAATCAGCAAGACACAAGCACCCCAAAGTTTAGGGCTGCTCTGTTGACCAGGACCTCCACTTCATTCCACCTTAAATATCCCAGGAAAGAGAAAAATGGATAAAGAAGTTGTGGTCCTTATGTACAATGGAATATCACTCAGCCAGGAAATCAATGTCGTAAGGTTAGTAGCAGCATGATGAGTGGATTTAGGTACGACGATTCTAAGTGAAATAAGTCACACAGAAAAGGACACTTCTCATAAGGTATCACTGATAGAGGGAATGTAAAAACCGTTACACTTGAACTGAATTACAAAACAGAACAGAGTCACACATGCAGAAAACACACTATGGCTGCTTAACGGGAAAGGTGAGGTGGGGTGATACATAAAACAAGGGTATCAAATTAGCTCAGATACCGTTCCATAAACCCAATATGTAATAGACAAGACCTACTCCTTGCTCAGAGAACTGGACTCAACACGCCCTATTCACCGCACAAGAATATATCTGACTAATAATAATCGTAAAACCTATGTATTGATATCTCTCTGTTAGTGTGTCAAGTGGGTGTAAAGCGGCATAAACACAGCAGTGAAAAGCAGCTAAACCCCATTATAAAAATAAATTACTTTGAAACACCCATGAAACAAAGACAGTGAAAGAGAGAGAAATTCTTACATAATGCGTTCAGGAGCTGTGATGAAACCTGGATTGACCATATCTAGACGCACACCCGGATGAGACATAAGGGTGGACACTCTTGAGGCTGAGAGGTTTGGTGAGGTTGGGTGAGCAAACGCAGACCCTTTAAAGTAATACTGCGTGGTACCCATCGCATGGGTCCCAAATCTCCAGGTTCAAGGGCATCTTCCTACATCAAAAACATGCATGAGAAACCCAGAAGATGGTACACCGTGTGATGGGGAAAGGTTTCTAAAACGCACCTCATTTCTCATCTCCTTGTGCCCGGGTTCGCCATTCCAGCCGCTTTACTAGCAAGCTCCCTACTTGGAGCATCAGCACCTTTAACCTCCTGTTCCGTACAGGTTGCAATTTGTCCTGAGGATAAACGGGAAGACGTGGAACCAACGAGAGACTAGCTCTTGGTGTTGGGACAGGCACAGGTCACTCTATTTTCGCATCAGAAAGAAGAATTAACCACAGGCTCAGCCTGACCCCCGGAACCAGAACAGGGCCTGAAGCCATTCTGCGATTTTGCGGCCAGCTCCCATAAAAACGAGTTGTAAAATGGAGGTTCAGGGCACTGCAATTCACAAACCTGCAGAGTTATAAATGATAACTCTCGTCCACAAACATATTGAGGGAAGGCAAATAAGAGGATTTGAAATCAAGGCAGAATTGCAGGAAACAGATTTCAGGAGGTAGATACGAATCGCCTTTAAAGCACATGAAAAGCGGCAAAACGTTGACAATGATGCCCTTGGCCAAAAAGGGCGTATGCGTTTTTTCCTGAATATATTCAGGAAAAAACGCATACGCCCTTTTTGGCCAACCAAGCAACCTGGAAAGGCAAATCAGTGCTACAAAGAAGTCTCGCTTCCCATCGGTCAAAAGGGCCATGCTGAAAAAAGTGTCAAAACCAGAAATGCAGGACAGGCCATGGAGAAATGGGAGCCTTGCTACACTGATGGGCGGGATGTAAATTGCCAAGAGCCACTCTGGAGAAGTGTCCGGTGAGTCCTGAAACATCTGAAAAACACAGCTTAGAGAGCATAGGGCACTTCCACTCATGGGGGTATAAATTGGGAAAATGAAAAATCAGCAAGACACAAGCACCCCAAAGTTTAGGGCTGCTCTGTTGACCAGGACCTCCACTTCATTCCACCTTAAATATCCCAGGAAAGAGAAAAATGGATAAAGAAGTTGTGGTCCTTATGTACAATGGAATATCACTCAGCCAGGAAATCAATGTCGTAAGGTTAGTAGCAGCATGATGAGTGGATTTAGGTACGACGATTCTAAGTGAAATAAGTCACACAGAAAAGGACACTTCTCATAAGGTATCACTGATAGAGGGAATGTAAAAACCGTTACACTTGAACTGAATTACAAAACAGAACAGAGTCACACATGCAGAAAACACACTATGGCTGCTTAACGGGAAAGGTGAGGTGGGGTGATACATAAAACAAGGGTATCAAATTAGCTCAGATACCGTTCCATAAACCCAATATGTAATAGACAAGACCTACTCCTTGCTCAGAGAACTGGACTCAACACGCCCTATTCACCGCACAACAATATATCTGACTAATAATAATCGTAAAACCTATGTATTGATATCTCTCTGTTAGTGTGTCAAGTGGGTGTAAAGCGGCATAAACACAGCAGTGAAAAGCAGCTAAACCCCATTATAAAAATAAATTACTTTGAAACAACCATGAAACAAAGACAGTGAAAGAGAGAGAAATTCTTACACAATGCGTTCAGGGGCTGTGATGCAACCTGGATTGACCATATCTAGACGCACAGCTGGATGAGACATAAGGGTGGACACTCTTGGGGCTGAGAGGTTTGGTGAGGTTGGGTGAGCAAACGCAGACCCTTTAAAGGAATACTGCGTGGTACCCATCGCATGGGTCCCAAATCTCCAGGTTCAAGGGCATCTTCCTACATCAAAAACATGCATGAGAAACCCAGAAGATGGTACACCGTGTGATGGGGAAAGGTTTCTAAAACGCACCTCATTTCTCATCTCCTTGTGCCCGGGTTCGCCATTCCAGCCGCTTTACTAGCAAGCTCCCTACTTGGAGCATCAGCACCTTTAACCTCCTGTTCCGTAGAGGTTGCAATTTGTCCTGAGGATAAACGGGAAGACGTGGAACCAAC
The DNA here is from genome assembly GCF_965194805.1 of Balaenoptera borealis. Classification (NCBI taxonomy): domain Eukaryota; kingdom Metazoa; phylum Chordata; class Mammalia; order Artiodactyla; family Balaenopteridae; genus Balaenoptera; species Balaenoptera borealis. Next base: position 132,766 of record NW_028122907.1, read on the forward strand.
GAGAGACTAGCTCTTGGTGTTGGGACAGGCACAGGTCACTCTATTTTCGCATCAGAAAGAAGAATTAACCACAGGCTCAGCCTGACCCCCGGAACCAGAACAGGGCCTGAAGCCATTCTGCGATTTTGCGGCCAGCTCCCATAAAAACGAGTTGTAAAATGGAGGTTCAGGGCACTGCAATTCACAAACCTGCAGAGTTATAAATGAGAACTCTCGTCCACTAACATATTGAGGGAAGGCAAATAAGAGGATTTGAAATCAAGGCAGAATTGCAGGAAACAGATTTCAGGAGGTAGATACGAATTGCCTTTAAAGCACATGAAAAGCGGCAAAACGTTGACAATGATGCCCTTGGCCAAAAAGGGCGTATGCGTTTTTTCCTGAATATATTCAGGAAAAAACGCATACGCCCTTTTTGGCCAACCAAGCAACCTGGAAAGGCAAATCAGCGCTACAAAGAAGTCTCGCTTCCCATCGGTCAAAAGGGCCATGCTGAAAAAAGTGTCAAAACCAGAAATGCAGGACAGGCCATGGAGAAATGGGAGCCTTGCTACACTGATGGGCGGGATGTAAATTGCCAAGAGCCACTCTGGAGAAGTGTCCGGTGAGTCCTGAAACATCTGAAAAACACAGCTTAGAGAGCATAGGGCACTTCCACTCATGGGGGTATAAATTGGGAAAATTAAAAATCAGCAAGACACAAGCACCCCAAAGTTTAGGGCTGCTCTGTTGACCAGGACCTCCACTTCATTCCACCTTAAATATCCCAGGAAAGAGAAAAATGGATAAAGAAGTTGTGGTCCTTATGTACAATGGAATATCACTCAGCCAGGAAATCAATGTCGTAAGGTTAGTAGCAGCATGATGAGTGGATTTAGGTATGACGATTCTAAGTGAAATAAGTCACACAGAAAAGGACACTACTCATAAGGTATCACTGATAGAGGGAATGTAAAAACCGTTACACTTGAACTGAATTACAAAACAGAACAGAGTCACACATGCAGAAAACACACTATGGCTGCTTAACGGGAAAGGTGAGGTGGGGTGATACATAAAACAAGGGTATCAAATTAGCTCAGATACCGTTCCATAAACCCAATATGTAATAGACAAGACCTACTCCTTGCTCAGAGAACTGGACTCAACACGCCCTATTCACCGCACAACAATATATCTGACTAATAATAATCGTAAAACCTATGTATTGATATCTCTCTGTTAGTGTGTCAAGTGGGTGTAAAGCGGCATAAACACAGCAGTGAAAAGCAGCTAAACCCCATTATAAAAATAAATTACTTTGAAACAACCATGAAACAAAGACAGTGAAAGAGAGAGAAATTCTTACACAATGCGTTCAGGGGCTGTGATGCAACCTGGATTGACCATATCTAGACGCACAGCTGGATGAGACATAAGGGTGGACACTCTTGGGGCTGAGAGGTTTGGTGAGGTTGGGTGAGCAAACGCAGACCCTTTAAAGGAATACTGCGTGGTACCCATCGCATGGGTCCCAAATCTCCAGGTTCAAGGGCATCTTCCTACATCAAAAACATGCATGAGAAACCCAGAAGATGGTACACCGTGTGATGGGGAAAGGTTTCTAAAACGCACCTCATTTCTCATCTCCTTGTGCCCGGGTTCGCCATTCCAGCCGCTTTACTAGCAAGCTCCCTACTTGGAGCATCAGCACCTTTAACCTCCTGTTCCGTACAGGTTGCAATTTTTCCTGAGGATAAACGGGAAGACATGGAACCAACGAGAGACTAGCTCTTGGTGTTGGGACAGGCACAGGTCACTCTATTTTCCCATCAGAAAGAAGAATCAACCACAGGCTCAGCCTGACCCCCGGAACCAGAACAGGGCCTGAAGCCATTCTGCGATTTTGCGGCCAGCTCCCATAAAAACGAGTTGTAAAATGGAGGTTCAGGGCACTGCAATTCACAAACCTGCAGAGTTATAAATGAGAACTCTCGTCCACAAATATATTGAGGGAAGGCAAAGAAGAGGATTTGAAATCAAGGCAGAATTGCACGAAACAGATTTCAGGAGGTAGATACGAATCGCCTTTAAAGCACATGAAAAGCGGCAAAACGTTGACAATGATGCCCTTGGCCAAAAAGGGCGTATGCGTTTTTTCCTGAATATATTCAGGAAAAAACGCATACGCCCTTTTTGGCCAACCAAGCAACCTGGAAAGGCAAATCAGCGCTACAAAGAAGTCTCGCTTCCCATCGGTCAAAAGGGCCATGCTGAAAAAAGTGTCAAAACCAGAAATGCAGGACAGGCCATGGAGAAATGGGAGCCTTGCTACACTGATGGGCGGGATGTAAATTGCCAAGAGCCACTCTGGAGAAGTGTCCGGTGAGTCCTGAAACATCTGAAAAACACAGCTTAGAGAGCATAGGGCACTTCCACTCATGGGGGTATAAATTGGGAAAATTAAAAATCAGCAAGACACAAGCACCCCAAAGTTTAGGGCTGCTCTGTTGACCAGGACCTCCACTTCATTCCACCTTAAATATCCCAGGAAAGAGAAAAATGGATAAAGAAGTTGTGGTCCTTATGTACAATGGAATATCACTCAGCCAGGAAATCAATGTCGTAAGGTTAGTAGCAGCATGATGAGTGGATTTAGGTATGACGATTCTAAGTGAAATAAGTCACACAGAAAAGGACACTACTCATAAGGTATCACTGATAGAGGGAATGTAAAAACCGTTACACTTGAACTGAATTACAAAACAGAACAGAGTCACACATGCAGAAAACACACTATGGCTGCTTAACGGGAAAGGTGAGGTGGGGTGATACATAAAACAAGGGTATCTAATTAGCTCAGATACCGTTCCATAAACCCAATATGTAATAGACAAGACCTACTCCTTGCTCAGAGAACTGGACTCAACACGCCCTATTCACCGCACAAGAATATATCTGACTAATAATAATCGTAAAACCTATGTATTGATATCTCTCTGTTAGTGTGTCAAGTGGGTGTAAAGCGGCATAAACACAGCAGTGAAAAGCAGCTAAACCCCATTATAAAAATAAATTACTTTGAAACACCCATGAAACAAAGACAGTGAAAGAGAGAGAAATTCTTACATAATGCGTTCAGGAGCTGTGATGAAACCTGGATTGACCATATCTAGACGCACACCCGGATGAGACATAAGGGTGGACACTCTTGAGGCTGAGAGGTTTGGTGAGGTTGGGTGAGCAAACGCAGACCCTTTAAAGTAATACTGCGTGGTACCCATCGCATGGGTCCCAAATCTCCAGGTTCAAGGGCATCTTCCTACATCAAAAACATGCATGAGAAACCCAGAAGATGGTACACCGTGTGATGGGGAAAGGTTTCTAAAACGCACCTCATTTCTCATCTCCTTGTGCCCGGGTTCGCCATTCCAGCCGCTTTACTAGCAAGCTCCCTACTTGGAGCATCAGCACCTTTAACCTCCTGTTCCGTACAGGTTGCAATTTGTCCTGAGGATAAACGGGAAGACGTGGAACCAACGAGAGACTAGCTCTTGGTGTTGGGACAGGCACAGGTCACTCTATTTTCGCATCAGAAAGAAGAATTAACCACAGGCTCAGCCTGACCCCCGGAACCAGAACAGGGCCTGAAGCCATTCTGCGATTTTGCGGCCAGCTCCCATAAAAACGAGTTGTAAAATGGAGGTTCAGGGCACTGCAATTCACAAACCTGCAGAGTTATAAATGAGAACTCTCGTCCACAAACATATTGAGGGAAGGCAAAGAAGAGGATTTGAAATCAAGGCAGAATTGCAGGAAACAGATTTCAGGAGGTAGATACGAATCGCCTTTAAAGCACATGAAAAGCGGCAAAACGTTGACAATGATGCCCTTGGCCAAAAAGGGCGTATGCGTTTTTTCCTGAATATATTCAGGAAAAAACGCATACGCCCTTTTTGGCCAACCAAGCAACCTGGAAAGGCAAATCAGCGCTACAAAGAAGTCTCGCTTCCCATCGGTCAAAAGGGCCATGCTGAAAAAAGTGTCAAAACCAGAAATGCAGGACAGGCCATGGAGAAATGGGAGCCTTGCTACACTGATGGGCGGGATGTAAATTGCCAAGAGCCACTCTGGAGAAGTGTCCGGTGAGTCCTGAAACATCTGAAAAACACAGCTTAGAGAGCATAGGGCACTTCCACTCATGGGGGTATAAATTGGGAAAATGAAAAATCAGCAAGACACAAGCACCCCAAAGTTTAGGGCTGCTCTGTTGACCAGGACCTCCACTTCATTCCACCTTAAATATCCCAGGAAAGAGAAAAATGGATAAAGAAGTTGTGGTCCTTATGTACAATGGAATATCACTCAGCCAGGAAATCAATGTCGTAAGGTTAGTAGCAGCATGATGAGTGGATTTAGGTACAACGATTCTAAGTGAAATAAGTCACACAGAAAAGGACACTTCTCATAAGGTATCACTGATAGAGGGAATGTAAAAACCGTTACACTTGAACTGAATTACAAAACAGAACAGAGTCACACATGCAGAAAACACACTATGGCTGCTTAACGGGAAAGGTGAGGTGGGGTGATACATAAAACAAGGGTATCAAATTAGCTCAGATACCGTTCCATAAACCCAATATGTAATAGACAAGACCTACTCCTTGCTCAGAGAACTGGACTCAACACGCCCTATTCACCGCACAAGAATATATCTGACTAATAATAATCGTAAAACCTATGTATTGATATCTCTCTGTTAGTGTGTCAAGTGGGTGTAAAGCGGCATAAACACAGCAGTGAAAAGCAGCTAAACCCCATTATAAAAATAAATTACTTTGAAACACCCATGAAACAAAGACAGTGAAAGAGAGAGAAATTCTTACATAATGCGTTCAGGAGCTGTGATGAAACCTGGATTGACCATATCTAGACGCACACCCGGATGAGACATAAGGGTGGACACTCTTGAGGCTGAGAGGTTTGGTGAGGTTGGGTGAGCAAACGCAGACCCTTTAAAGGAATACTGCGTGGTACCCATCGCATGGGTCCCAAATCTCCAGGTTCAAGGGCATCTTCCTACATCAAAAACATGCATGAGAAACCCAGAAGATGGTACACCGTGTGATGGGGAAAGGTTTCTAAAACGCACCTCATTTCTCATCTCCTTGTGCCCGGGTTCGCCATTCCAGCTGCTTTAATAGCAAGCTCCCTACTTGGAGCTTCAGCACCTTTAACCTCCTGTTCCGTAGAGGTGGCAATTTGTCCTGAGGATAAACGGGAAGACGTGGAACCAACGAGAGACTAGCTCTTGGTGTTGGGACAGGCACAGGTCACTCTATTTTCCCATCAGAAAGAAGAATTAACCACAGGCTCAGCCTGACCCCCGGAACCAGAACAGGGCCTGAAGCCATTCTGCGATTTTGCGGCCAGCTCCCATAAAAACGAGTTGTAAAATGGAGGTTCAGGGCACTGCAATTCACAAACCTGCCGAGTTATAAATGATAACTCTCGTCCACAAATATATTGAGGGAAGGCAAAGAAGAGGATTTGAAATCAAGGCAGAATTGCAGGAAACAGATTTCAGGAGGTAGATACGAATCGCCTTTAAAGCACATGAAAAGCGGCAAAACGTTGACAATGATGCCCTTGGCCAAAAAGGGCGTATGCGTTTTTTCCTGAATATATTCAGGAAAAAACGCATACGCCCTTTTTGGCCAACCAAGCAACCTGGAAAGGCAAATCAGCGCTACAAACAAGTCTCGCTTCCCATCGGTCAAAAGGGCCATGCTGAAAAAAGTGTCAAAACCAGAAATGCAGGACAGGCCATGGAGAAATGGGAGCCTTGCTACACTGATGGGCGGGATGTAAATTGCCAAGAGCCACTCTGGAGAAGTGTCCGGTGAGTCCTGAAATATCTGAAAAACACAGCTTAGAGAGCATAGGGCACTTCCACTCATGGGGGTATAAATTGGGAAAATTAAAAATCAGCAAGACACAAGCACCCCAAAGTTTAGGGCTGCTCTGTTGACCAGGACCTCCACTTCATTCCACCTTAAATATCCCAGGAAAGAGAAAAATGGATAAAGAAGTTGTGGTCCTTATGTACAATGGAATATCACTCAGCCAGGAAATCAATGTCGTAAGGTTAGTAGCAGCATGATGAGTGGATTTAGGTATGACGATTCTAAGTGAAATAAGTCACACAGAAAAGGACACTTCTCATAAGGTATCACTGATAGAGGGAATGTAAAAACCGTTACACTTGAACTGAATTACAAAACAGAACAGAGTCACACATGCAGAAAACACACTATGGCTGCTTAACGGGAAAGGTGAGGTGGGGTGATACATAAAACAATGGTATCAAATTAGCTCAGATACCGTTCCATAAACCCAATATGTAATAGACAAGACCTACTCCTTGCTCAGAGAACTGGACTCAACACGCCCTATTCACCGCACAAGAATATATCTGACTAATAATAATCGTAAAACCTATGTATTGATATCTCTCTGTTAGTGTGTCAAGTGGGTGTAAAGCGGCATAAACACAGCAGTGAAAAGCAGCTAAACCCCATTATAAAAATAAATTACTTTGAAACACCCATGAAACAAAGACAGTGAAAGAGAGAGAAATTCTTACATAATGCGTTCAGGAGCTGTGATGAAACCTGGATTGACCATATCTAGACGCACACCCGGATGAGACATAAGCGTGGACACTCTTGAGGCTGAGAGGTTTGGTGAGGTTGGGTGAGCAAACGCAGACCCTTTAAAGTAATACTGCGTGGTACCCATCGCATGGGTCCCAAATCTCCAGGTTCAAGGGCATCTTCCTACATCAAAAACATGCATGAGAAACCCAGAAGATGGTACACCGTGTGATGGGGAAAGGTTTCTAAAACGCACCTCATTTCTCATCTCCTTGTGCCCGGGTTCGCCATTCCAGCCGCTTTACTAGCAAGCTCCCTACTTGGAGCATCAGCACCTTTAACCTCCTGTTCCGTAGAGGTTGCAATTTGTCCTGAGGATAAACGGGAAGACGTGGAACCAACGAGAGACTAGCTCTTGGTGTTGGGACAGGCACAGGTCACTCTATTTTCGCATCAGAAAGAAGAATTAACCACAGGCTCAGCCTGACCCCCGGAACCAGAACAGGGCCTGAAGCCATTCTGCGATTTTGCGGCCAGCTCCCATAAAAACGAGTTGTAAAATGGAGGTTCAGGGCACTGCAATTCACAAACCTGCAGAGTTATAAATGAGAACTCTCGTCCACAAATATATTGAGGGAAGGCAAAGAAGAGGATTTGAAATCAAGGCAGAATTGCAGGAAACAGATTTCAGGAGGTAGATACGAATCGCCTTTAAAGCACATGAAAAGCGGCAAAACGTTGACAATGATGCCCTTGGCCAAAAAGGGCGTATGCGTTTTTTCCTGAATATATTCAGGAAAAAACGCATACGCCCTTTTTGGCCAACCAAGCAACCTGGAAAGGCAAATCAGCGCTACAAAGAAGTCTCGCTTCCCATCGGTCAAAAGGGCCATGCTGAAAAAAGTGTCAAAACCAGAAATGCAGGACAGGCCATGGAGAAATGGGAGCCTTGCTACACTGATGGGCGGGATGTAAATTGCCAAGAGCCACTCTGGAGAAGTGTCCGGTGAGTCCTGAAACATCTGAAAAACACAGCTTAGAGAGCATAGGGCACTTCCACTCATGGGGGTATAAATTGGGAAAATTAAAAATCAGCAAGACACAAGCACCCCAAAGTTTAGGGCTGCTCTGTTGACCAGGACCTCCACTTCATTCCACCTTAAATATCCCAGGAAAGAGAAAAATGGATAAAGAAGTTGTGGTCCTTATGTACAATGGAATATCACTCAGCCAGGAAATCAATGTCGTAAGGTTAGTAGCAGCATGATGAGTGGATTTAGGTATGACGATTCTAAGTGAAATAAGTCACACAGAAAAGGACACTACTCATAAGGTATCACTGATAGAGGGAATGTAAAAACCGTTACACTTGAACTGAATTACAAAACAGAACAGAGTCACACATGCAGAAAACACACTATGGCTGCTTAACGGGAAAGGTGAGGTGGGGTGATACATAAAACAAGGGTATCAAATTAGCTCAGATACCGTTCCATAAACCCAATATGTAATAGACAAGACCTACTCCTTGCTCAGAGAACTGGAATCAACACGCCCTATTCACCGCACAACAATATATCTGACTAATAATAATCGTAAAACCTATGTATTGATATCTCTCTGTTAGTGTGTCAAGTGGGTGTAAAGCGGCATAAACACAGCAGTGAAAAGCAGCTAAACCCCATTATAAAAATAAATTACTTTGAAACAACCATGAAACAAAGACAGTGAAAGAGAGAGAAATTCTTACACAATGCGTTCAGGGGCTGTGATGCAACCTGGATTGACCATATCTAGACGCACAGCTGGATGAGACATAAGGGTGGACACTCTTGGGGCTGAGAGGTTTGGTGAGGTTGGGTGAGCAAACGCAGACCCTTTAAAGGAATACTGCGTGGTACCCATCGCATGGGTCCCAAATCTCCAGGTTCAAGGGCATCTTCCTACATCAAAAACATGCATGAGAAACCCAGAAGATGGTACACCGTGTGATGGGGAAAGGTTTCTAAAACGCACCTCATTTCTCATCTCCTTGTGCCCGGGTTCGCCATTCCAGCCGCTTTACTAGCAAGCTCCCTACTTGGAGCATCAGCACCTTTAACCTCCTGTTCCGTACAGGTTGCAATTTTTCCTGAGGATAAACGGGAAGACATGGAACCAACGAGAGACTAGCTCTTGGTGTTGGGACAGGCACAGGTCACTCTATTTTCCCATCAGAAAGAAGAATCAACCACAGGCTCAGCCTGACCCCCGGAACCAGAACAGGGCCTGAAGCCATTCTGCGATTTTGCGGCCAGCTCCCATAAAAACGAGTTGTAAAATGGAGGTTCAGGGCACTGCAATTCACAAACCTGCAGAGTTATAAATGAGAACTCTCGTCCACAAATATATTGAGGGAAGGCAAAGAAGAGGATTTGAAATCAAGGCAGAATTGCACGAAACAGATTTCAGGAGGTAGATACGAATCGCCTTTAAAGCACATGAAAAGCGGCAAAACGTTGACAATGATGCCCTTGGCCAAAAAGGGCGTATGCGTTTTTTCCTGAATATATTCAGGAAAAAACGCATACGCCCTTTTTGGCCAACCAAGCAACCTGGAAAGGCAAATCAGCGCTACAAAGAAGTCTCGCTTCCCATCGGTCAAAAGGGCCATGCTGAAAAAAGTGTCAAAACCAGAAATGCAGGACAGGCCATGGAGAAATGGGAGCCTTGCTACACTGATGGGCGGGATGTAAATTGCCAAGAGCCACTCTGGAGAAGTGTCCGGTGAGTCCTGAAACATCTGAAAAACACAGCTTAGAGAGCATAGGGCACTTCCACTCATGGGGTTATAAATTGGGAAAATTAAAAATCAGCAAGACACAAGCACCCCAAAGTTTAGGGCTGCTCTGTTGACCAGGACCTCCACTTCATTCCACCTTAAATATCCCAGGAAAGAGAAAAATGGATAAAGAAGTTGTGGTCCTTATGTACAATGGAATATCACTCAGCCAGGAAATCAATGTCGTAAGGTTAGTAGCAGCATGATGAGTGGATTTAGGTACGACGATTCTAAGTGAAATAAGTCACACAGAAAAGGACACTTCTCATAAGGTATCACTGATAGAGGGAATGTAAAAACCGTTACACTTGAACTGAATTACAAAACAGAACAGAGTCACACATGCAGAAAACACACTATGGCTGCTTAACGGGAAAGGTGAGGTGGGGTGATACATAAAACAAGGGTATCAAATTAGCTCAGATACCGTTCCATAAACCCAATATGTAATAGACAAGACCTACTCCTTGCTCAGAGAACTGGACTCAACACGCCCTATTCACCGCACAAGAATATATCTGACTAATAATAATCGTAAAACCTATGTATTGATATCTCTCTGTTAGTGTGTCAAGTGGGTGTAAAGCGGCATAAACACAGCAGTGAAAAGCAGCTAAACCCCATTATAAAAATAAATTACTTTGAAACAACCATGAAACAAAGACAGTGAAAGAGAGAGAAATTCTTACACAATGCGTTCAGGAGCTGTGATGCAACCTGGATTGACCATATCTAGACGCACAGCTGGATGAGACATAAGGGTGGACACTCTTGGGGCTGAGAGGTTTGGTGAGGTTGGGTGAGCAAACGCAGACCCTTTAAAGGAATACTGCGTGGTACCCATCACATGGGTCCCAAATCTCCAGGTTCAAGGGCATCTTCCTACATCAAAAACATGCATGAGAAACCCAGAAGATGGTACACCGTGTGATGGGGAAAGGTTTCTAAAACGCACCTCATTTCTCATCTCCTTGTGCCCGGGTTCGCCATTCCAGCCACTTTACTAGCAAGCTCCCTACTTGGGGCATCAGCACCTTTAACCTCCTGTTCCGTACAGGTTGCAATTTGTCCTGAGGATAAACGGGAAGACGTGGAACCAACGAGAGACTAGCTCTTGGTGTTGGGACAGGCACAGATCACTCTATTTTCCCATCAGAAAGAAGAATTAACCACAGGCTCAGCCTGACACCCGGAACCAGAACAGGGCCTGAAGCCATTCTGCGATTTTGCGGCCAGCTCCCATAAAAACGAGTTGTAAAATGGAGGTTCAGGGCACTGCAATTCACAACCCTGCAGAGTTATAAATGATAACTGTCGTCCACAAATATATTGAGGGAAGGCAAAGAAGAGGATTTGAAATCAAGGCAGAATTGCAGGAAACAGATTTCAGGAGGTAGATACGAATCGCCTTTAAAGCACATGAAAAGCGGCAAAACGTTGACAATGATGCCCTTGGCCAAAAAGGGCGTATGCGTTTTTTCCTGAATATATTCAGGAAAAAACGCATACGCCCTTTTTGGCCAACCAAGCAACCTGGAAAGGCAAATCAGCGCTACAAAGAAGTCTCGCTTCCCGTCGGTCAAAAGGGCCATGCTGAAAAAAGTGTCAAAACCAGAAATGCAGGACAGGCCATGGAGAAATGGGAGCCTTGCTACACTGATGGGCGGGATGTAAATTGCCAAGAGCCACTCTGGAGAAGTGTCCGGTGAGTCCTGAAACATCTGAAAAACACAGCTTAGAGAGCATAGGGCACTTCCACTCAAGGGGGTATAAATTGGGAAAATTAAAAATCAGCAAGACACAAGCACCCCAAAGTTTAGGGCTGCTCTGTTGACCAGGACCTCCACTTCATTCCACCTTAAATATCCCAGGAAAGAGAAAAATGGATAAAGAAGTTGTGGTCCTTATGTACAATGGAATATCACTCAGCCAGGAAATCAATGTCGTAAGGTTAGTAGCAGCATGATGAGTGGATTTAGGTATGACGATTCTAAGTGAAATAAGTCACACAGAAAAGGACACTTCTCATAAGGTATCACTGATAGAGGGAATGTAAAAACCGTTACACTTGAACTGAATTACAAAACAGAACAGAGTCACACATGCAGAAAACACACTATGGCTGCTTAACGGGAAAGGTGAGGTGGGGTGATACATAAAACAAGGGTATCAAATTAGCTCAGATACCGTTCCATAAACCCAATATGTAATAGACAAGACCTACTCCTTGCTCAGAGAACTGGACTCAACACGCCCTATTCACCGCACAACAATATATCTGACTAATAATAATCGTAAAACCTATGTATTGATATCTCTCTGTTAGTGTGTCAAGTGGGTGTAAAGCGGCATAAACACAGCAGTGAAAAGCAGCTAAACCCCATTATAAAAATAAATTACTTTGAAACACCCATGAAACAAAGACAGTGAAAGAGAGAGAAATTCTTACATAATGCGTTCAGGAGCTGTGATGAAACCTGGATTGACCATATCTAGACGCACACCCGGATGAGACATAAGGGTGGACACTCTTGAGGCTGAGAGGTTTGGTGAGGTTGGGTGAGCAAACGCAGACCCTTTAAAGTAATACTGCGTGGTACCCATTGCATGGGTCCCAAATCTCCAGGTTCAAGGGCATCTTCCTACATCAAAAACATGCATGAGAAACCCAGAAGATGGTACACCGTGTGATGGGGAAAGGTTTCTAAAACGCACCTCATTTCTCATCTCCTTGTGCCCGGGTTCGCCATTCCAGCCGCTTTACTAGCAAGCTCCCTACTTGGAGCATCAGCACCTTTAACCTCCTGTTCCGTAGAGGTTGCAATTTGTCCTGAGGATAAACGGGAAGACGTGGAACCAACGAGAGACTAGCTCTTGGTGTTGGGACAGGCACAGGTCACTCTATTTTCGCATCAGAAAGAAGAATTAACCACAGGCTCAGCCTGACCCCCGGAACCAGAACAGGGCCTGAAGCCATTCTGCGATTTTGCGGCCAGCTCCCATAAAAACGAGTTGTAAAATGGAGGTTCAGGGCACTGCAATTCACAACCCTGCAGAGTTATAAATGATAACTGTCGTCCACAAATATATTGAGGGAAGGCAAAGAAGAGGATTTGAAATCAAGGCAGAATTGCAGGAAACAGATTTCAGGAGGTAGATACGAATCGCCTTTAAAGCACATGAAAAGCGGCAAAACGTTGACAATGATGCCCTTGGCCAAAAAGGGCGTATGCGTTTTTTCCTGAATATATTCAGGAAAAAACGCATACGCCCTTTTTGGCCAACCAAGCAACCTGGAAAGGCAAATCAGCGCTACAAAGAAGTCTCGCTTCCCATCGGTCAAAAGGGCCATGCTGAAAAAAGTGTCAAAACCAGAAATGCAGGACAGGCCATGGAGAAATGGGAGCCTTGCTACACTGATGGGCGGGATGTAAATTGCCAACAGCCACTCTGGAGAAGTGTCCGGTGAGTCCTGAAACATCTGAAAAACACAGCTTAGAGAGCAGAGGGCACTTCCACTCATGGGGGTATAAATTGGGAAAATTAAAAATCAGCAAGACACAAGCACCCCAAAGTTTAGTGCTGCTCTGTTGACCAGGACCTCCACTTCATTCCACCTTAAATATCCCAGGAAAGAGAAAAATGGATAAAGAAGTTGTGGTCCTTATGTACAATGGAATATCACTCAGCCAGGAAATCAATGTCGTAAGGTTAGTAGCAGCATGATGAGTGGATTTAGGTATGACGATTCTAAGTGAAATAAGTCACACAGAAAAGGACACTACTCATAAGGTATCACTGATAGAGGGAATGTAAAAACCGTTACACTTGAACTGAATTACAAAACAGAACAGAGTCACACATGCAGAAAACACACTATGGCTGCTTAACGGGAAAGGTGAGGTGGGGTGATACATAAAACAAGGGTATCAAATTAGCTCAGATACCGTTCCATAAACCCAATATGTAATAGACAAGACCTACTCCTTGCTCAGAGAACTGGAATCAACACGCCCTATTCACCGCACAACAATATATCTGACTAATAATAATCGTAAAACCTATGTATTGATATCTCTCTGTTAGTGTGTCAAGTGGGTGTAAAGCGGCATAAACACAGCAGTGAAAAGCAGCTAAACCCCATTATAAAAATAAATTACTTTGAAACAACCATGAAACAAAGACAGTGAAAGAGAGAGAAATTCTTACACAATGCGTTCAGGGGCTGTGATGCAACCTGGATTGACCATATCTAGACGCACAGCTGGATGAGACATAAGGGTGGACACTCTTGGGGCTGAGAGGTTTGGTGAGGTTGGGTGAGCAAACGCAGACCCTTTAAAGGAATACTGCGTGGTACCCATCGCATGGGTCCCAAATCTCCAGGTTCAAGGGCATCTTCCTACATCAAAAACATGCATGAGAAACCCAGAAGATGGTACACCGTGTGATGGGGAAAGGTTTCTAAAACGCACCTCATTTCTCATCTCCTTGTGCCCGGGTTCGCCATTCCAGCCGCTTTACTAGCAAGCTCCCTACTTGGAGCATCAGCACCTTTAACCTCCTGTTCCGTACAGGTTGCAATTTGTCCTGAGGATAAACGGGAAGACATGGAACCAACGAGAGACTAGCTCTTGGTGTTGGGACAGGCACAGGTCACTCTATTTTCCCATCAGAAAGAAGAATCAACCACAGGCTCAGCCTGACCCCCGGAACCAGAACAGGGCCTGAAGCCATTCTGCGATTTTGCGGCCAGCTCCCATAAAAACGAGTTGTAAAATGGAGGTTCAGGGCACTGCAATTCACAAACCTGCAGAGTTATAAATGAGAACTCTCGTCCACAAATATATTGAGGGAAGGCAAAGAAGAGGATTTGAAATCAAGGCAGAATTGCACGAAACAGATTTCAGGAGGTAGATACGAATCGCCTTTAAAGCACATGAAAAGCGGCAAAACGTTGACAATGATGCCCTTGGCCAAAAAGGGCGTATGCGTTTTTTCCTGAATATATTCAGGAAAAAACGCATACGCCCTTTTTGGCCAACCAAGCAACCTGGAAAGGCAAATCAGCGCTACAAAGAAGTCTCGCTTCCCATCGGTCAAAAGGGCCATGCTGAAAAAAGTGTCAAAACCAGAAATGCAGGACAGGCCATGGAGAAATGGGAGCCTTGCTACACTGATGGGCGGGATGTAAATTGCCAAGAGCCACTCTGGAGAAGTGTCCGGTGAGTCCTGAAACATCTGAAAAACACAGCTTAGAGAGCATAGGGCACTTCCACTCATGGGGTTATAAATTGGGAAAATTAAAAATCAGCAAGACACAAGCACCCCAAAGTTTAGGGCTGCTCTGTTGACCAGGACCTCCACTTCATTCCACCTTAAATATCCCAGGAAAGAGAAAAATGGATAAAGAAGTTGTGGTCCTTATGTACAATGGAATATCACTCAGCCAGGAAATCAATGTCGTAAGGTTAGTAGCAGCATGATGAGTGGATTTAGGTACGACGATTCTAAGTGAAATAAGTCACACAGAAAAGGACACTTCTCATAAGGTATCACTGATAGAGGGAATGTAAAAACCGTTACACTTGAACTGAATTACAAAACAGAACAGAGTCACACATGCAGAAAACACACTATGGCTGCTTAACGGGAAAGGTGAGGTGGGGTGATACATAAAACAAGGGTATCAAATTAGCTCAGATACCGTTCCATAAACCCAATATGTAATAGACAAGACCTACTCCTTGCTCAGAGAACTGGACTCAACACGCCCTATTCACCGCACAAGAATATATCTGACTAATAATAATCGTAAAACCTATGTATTGATATCTCTCTGTTAGTGTGTCAAGTGGGTGTAAAGCGGCATAAACACAGCAGTGAAAAGCAGCTAAACCCCATTATAAAAATAAATTACTTTGAAACACCCATGAAACAAAGACAGTGAAAGAGAGAGAAATTCTTACACAATGCGTTCAGGAGCTGTGATGCAACCTGGATTGACCATATCTAGACGCACAGCTGGATGAGACATAAGGGTGGACACTCTTGGGGCTGAGAGGTTTGGTGAGGTTGGGTGAGCAAACGCAGACCCTTTAAAGGAATACTGCGTGGTACCCATCACATGGGTCCCAAATCTCCAGGTTCAAGGGCATCTTCCTACATCAAAAACATGCATGAGAAACCCAGAAGATGGTACACCGTGTGATGGGGAAAGGTTTCTAAAACGCACCTCATTTCTCATCTCCTTGTGCCCGGGTTCGCCATTCCAGCCACTTTACTAGCAAGCTCCCTACTTGGGGCATCAGCACCTTTAACCTCCTGTTCCGTACAGGTTGCAATTTGTCCTGAGGATAAACGGGAAGACGTGGAACCAACGAGAGACTAGCTCTTGGTGTTGGGACAGGCACAGATCACTCTATTTTCCCATCAGAAAGAAGAATTAACCACAGGCTCAGCCTGACACCCGGAACCAGAACAGGGCCTGAAGCCATTCTGCGATTTTGCGGCCAGCTCCCATAAAAACGAGTTGTAAAATGGAGGTTCAGGGCACTGCAATTCACAACCCTGCAGAGTTATAAATGATAACTGTCGTCCACAAATATATTGAGGGAAGGCAAAGAAGAGGATTTGAAATCAAGGCAGAATTGCAGGAAACAGATTTCAGGAGGTAGATACGAATCGCCTTTAAAGCACATGAAAAGCGGCAAAACGTTGACAATGATGCCCTTGGCCAAAAAGGGCGTATGCGTTTTTTCCTGAATATATTCAGGAAAAAACGCATACGCCCTTTTTGGCCAACCAAGCAACCTGGAAAGGCAAATCAGCGCTACAAAGAAGTCTCGCTTCCCGTCGGTCAAAAGGGCCATGCTGAAAAAAGTGTCAAAACCAGAAATGCAGGACAGGCCATGGAGAAATGGGAGCCTTGCTACACTGATGGGCGGGATGTAAATTGCCAAGAGCCACTCTGGAGAAGTGTCCGGTGAGTCCTGAAACATCTGAAAAACACAGCTTAGAGAGCATAGGGCACTTCCACTCAAGGGGGTATAAATTGGGAAAATTAAAAATCAGCAAGACACAAGCACCCCAAAGTTTAGGGCTGCTCTGTTGACCAGGACCTCCACTTCATTCCACCTTAAATATCCCAGGAAAGAGAAAAATGGATAAAGAAGTTGTGGTCCTTATGTACAATGGAATATCACTCAGCCAGGAAATCAATGTCGTAAGGTTAGTAGCAGCATGATGAGTGGATTTAGGTATGACGATTCTAAGTGAAATAAGTCACACAGAAAAGGACACTTCTCATAAGGTATCACTGATAGAGGGAATGTAAAAACCGTTACACTTGAACTGAATTACAAAACAGAACAGAGTCAAACATGCAGAAAACACACTATGGCTGCTTAACGGGAAAGGTGAGGTGGGGTGATACATAAAACAAGGGTATCAAATTAGCTCAGATACCGTTCCATAAACCCAATATGTAATAGACAAGACCTACTCCTTGCTCAGAGAACTGGACTCAACACGCCCTATTCACCGCACAACAATATATCTGACTAATAATAATCGTAAAACCTATGTATTGATATCTCTCTGTTAGTGTGTCAAGTGGGTGTAAAGCGGCATAAACACAGCAGTGAAAAGCAGCTAAACCCCATTATAAAAATAAATTACTTTGAAACACCCATGAAACAAAGACAGTGAAAGAGAGAGAAATTCTTACATAATGCGTTCAGGAGCTGTGATGAAACCTGGATTGACCATATCTAGACGCACACCCGGATGAGACATAAGGGTGGACACTCTTGAGGCTGAGAGGTTTGGTGAGGTTGGGTGAGCAAACGCAGACCCTTTAAAGTAATACTGCGTGGTACCCATCGCATGGGTCCCAAATCTCCAGGTTCAAGGGCATCTTCCTACATCAAAAACATGCATGAGAAACCCAGAAGATGGTACACCGTGTGATGGGGAAAGGTTTCTAAAACGCACCTCATTTCTCATCTCCTTGTGCCCGGGTTCGCCATTCCAGCCGCTTTACTAGCAAGCTCCCTACTTGGAGCATCAGCACCTTTAACCTCCTGTTCCGTAGAGGTTGCAATTTGTCCTGAGGATAAACGGGAAGACGTGGAACCAACGAGAGACTAGCTCTTGGTGTTGGGACAGGCACAGGTCACTCTATTTTCGCATCAGAAAGAAGAATTAACCACAGGCTCAGCCTGACCCCCGGAACCAGAACAGGGCCTGAAGCCATTCTGCGATTTTTGCGGCCAGCTCCCATAAAAACGAGTTGTAAAATGGAGGTTCAGGGCACTGCAATTCACAAACCTGCAGAGTTATAAATGATAACTCTCGTCCACAAACATATTGAGGGAAGGCAAATAAGAGGATTTGAAATCAAGGCAGAATTGCAGGAAACAGATTTCAGGAGGTAGATACGAATCGCCTTTAAAGCACATGAAAAGCGGCAAAACGTTGACAATGATGCCCTTGGCCAAAAAGGGCGTATGCGTTTTTTCCTGAATATATTCAGGAAAAAACGCATACGCCCTTTTTGGCCAACCAAGCAACCTGGAAAGGCAAATCAGCGCTACAAAGAAGTCTCGCTTCCCATCGGTCAAAAGGGCCATGCTGAAAAAAGTGTCAAAACCAGAAATGCAGGACAGGCCATGGAGAAATGGGAGCCTTGCTACACTGATGGGCGGGATGTAAATTGCCAAGAGCCACTCTGGAGAAGTGTCCGGTGAGTCCTGAAACATCTGAAAAACACAGCTTAGAGAGCATAGGGCACTTCCACTCATGGGGGTATAAATTGGGAAAATTAAAAATCAGCAAGACACAAGCACCCCAAAGTTTAGGGCTGCTCTGTTGACCAGGACCTCCACTTCATTCCACCTTAAATATCCCAGGAAAGAGAAAAATGGATAAAGAAGTTGTGGTCCTTATGTACAATGGAATATCACTCAGCCAGGAAATCAATGTCGTAAGGTTAGTAGCAGCATGATGAGTGGATTTAGGTATGACGATTCTAAGTGAAATAAGTCACACAGAAAAGGACACTACTCATAAGGTATCACTGATAGAGGGAATGTAAAAACCGTTACACTTGAACTGAATTACAAAACAGAACAGAGTCACACATGCAGAAAACACACTATGGCTGCTTAACGGGAAAGGTGAGGTGGGGTGATACATAAAACAAGGGTATCAAATTAGCTCAGATACCGTTCCATAAACCCAATATGTAATAGACAAGACCTACTCCTTGCTCAGAGAACTGGACTCAACACGCCCTATTCACCGCACAACAATATATCTGACTAATAATAATCGTAAAACCTATGTATTGATATCTCTCTGTTAGTGTGTCAAGTGGGTGTAAAGCGGCATAAACACAGCAGTGAAAAGCAGCTAAACCCCATTATAAAAATAAATTACTTTGAAACAACCATGAAACAAAGACAGTGAAAGAGAGAGAAATTCTTACACAATGCGTTCAGGGGCTGTGATGCAACCTGGATTGACCATATCTAGACGCACAGCTGGATGAGACATAAGGGTGGACACTCTTGGGGCTGAGAGGTTTGGTGAGGTTGGGTGAGCAAACGCAGACCCTTTAAAGGAATACTGCGTGGTACCCATCGCATGGGTCCCAAATCTCCAGGTTCAAGGGCATCTTCCTACATCAAAAACATGCATGAGAAACCCAGAAGATGGTACACCGTGTGATGGGGAAAGGTTTCTAAAACGCACCTCATTTCTCATCTCCTTGTGCCCGGGTTCGCCATTCCAGCCGCTTTACTAGCAAGCTCCCTACTTGGAGCATCAGCACCTTTAACCTCCTGTTCCGTACAGGTTGCAATTTTTCCTGAGGATAAACGGGAAGACATGGAACCAACGAGAGACTAGCTCTTGGTGTTGGGACAGGCACAGGTCACTCTATTTTCCCATCAGAAAGAAGAATCAACTACAGGCTCAGCCTGACCCCCGGAACCAGAACAGGGCCTGAAGCCATTCTGCGATTTTGCGGCCAGCTCCCATAAAAACGAGTTGTAAAATGGAGTTTCAGGGCACTGCAATTCACAAACCTGCAGAGTTATAAATGATAACTCTCGTCCACAAATATATTGAGGGAAGGCAAAGAAGAGGATTTGAAATCAAGGCAGAATTGCAGGAAACAGATTTCAGGAGGTAGATACGAATCGCCTTTAAAGCACATGAAAAGCGGCAAAACGTTGACAATGATGCCCTTGGCCATAAAGGGCGTATGCGTTTTTTCCTGAGTATATTCAGGAAAAAACGCATACGCCCTTTTTGGCCAACCAAGGAACCTGGAAAGGCAAATCAGCGCTACAAAGAAGTCTCGCTTCCCATCGGTCAAAAGGGCCATGCTGAAAAAAGTGTCAAAACCAGAAATGCAGGACAGGCCATGGAGAAATGGGAGCCTTGCTACACTGATGGGCGGGATGTAAATTGCCAAGAGCCACTCTGGAGAAGTGTCCGGTGAGTCCTGAAACATCTGAAAAACACAGCTTAGAGAGCATAGGGCACTTCCACTCATGGGGGTATAAATTGGGAAAATTAAAAATCAGCAAGACACAAGCACCCCAAAGTTTAGGGCTGCTCTGTTGACCAGGACCTCCACTTCATTCCACCTTAAATATCCCAGGAAAGAGAAAAATGGATAAAGAAGTTGTGGTCCTTATGTACAATGGAATATCACTCAGCCAGGAAATCAATGTCGTAAGGTTAGTAGCAGCATGATGAGTGGATTTAGGTACGACGATTCTAAGTGAAATAAGTCACACAGAAAAGGACACTTCTCATAAGGTATCACTGATAGAGGGAATGTAAAAACCGTTACACTTGAACTGAATTACAAAACAGAACAGAGTCACACATGCAGAAAACACACTATGGCTGCTTAACGGGAAAGGTGAGGTGGGGTGATACATAAAGCAAGGGTATCAAATTAGCTCAGATACCATTCCATAAACCCAATATGTAATAGACAAGACCTACTCCTTGCTCAGAGAACTGGACTCAACATGCCCTATTCAACGCACAAGAATATATCTGATTAAAAATAATCGTAAAACCTATGTATTGATATCTCTCTGTTAGTGTGTCAAGTGGGTGTAAAGCGGCATAAACACAGCAGTGAAAAGCAGCTAAACCCCATTATAAAAATAAATTACTTTGAAACACCCATGAAACAAAGACAGTGAAAGAGAGAGAAATTCTTACACAATGCGTTCAGGGGCTGTGATGCAACCTGGATTGACCATATCTAGACGCACAGCTGGATGAGACATAAGGGTGGACACTCTTGGGGCTGAGAGGTTTGGTGAGGTTGGGTGAGCAAACGCAGACCCTTTAAAGGAATACTGCGTGGTACCCATCGCATGGGTCCCAAATCTCCAGGTTCAAGGGCATCTTCCTACATCAAAAACATGCATGAGAAACCCAGAAGATGGTACACCGTGTGATGGGGAAAGGTTTCTAAAACGCACCTCATTTCTCATCTCCTTGTGCCCGAGTTCGCCATTCCAGCCGCTTTACTAGCAAGCTCCTTACTTGGAGCATCAGCACCTTTAACCTCCTGTTCCGTACAGGTTGCAATTTGTCCTGAGGATAAACGGGAAGACGTGGAACCAACGAGAGACTAGCTCTTGGTGTTGGGACAGGCACAGGTCACTCTATTTTCCCATCAGAAAGAAGAATTAACCACAGGCTCAGCCTGACCCCCGGAAACAGAACAGGGCCTGAAGCCATTCTGCGATTTTGCGGCCAGCTCCCATAAAAACGAGTTGTAAAATGGAGGTTCAGGGCACTGCAATTCACAAACCTGCAGAGTTATAAATGAGAACTCTCGTCCACAAATATATTGAGGGAAGGCAAAGAAGAGGATTTGAAATCAAGGCAGAATTGCACGAAACAGATTTCAGGAGGTAGATACGAATCGCCTTTAAAGCACATGAAAAGCGGCAAAACGTTGACAATGATGCCCTTGGCCAAAAAGGGCGTATGCGTTTTTTCCTGAATATATTCAGGAAAAAACGCATACGCCCTTTTTGGCCAACCAAGCAACCTGGAAAGGCAAATCAGCGCTACAAAGAAGTCTCGCTTCCCATCGGTCAAAAGGGCCATGCTGAAAAAAGTGTCAAAACCAGAAATGCAGGACAGGCCATGGAGAAATGGGAGCCTTGCTACACTGATGGGCGGGATGTAAATTGCCAAGAGCCACTCTGGAGAAGTGTCCGGTGAGTCCTGAAACATCTGAAAAACACAGCTTAGAGAGCATAGGGCACTTCCACTCATGGGGTTATAAATTGGGAAAATTAAAAATCAGCAAGACACAAGCACCCCAAAGTTTAGGGCTGCTCTGTTGACCAGGACCTCCACTTCATTCCACCTTAAATATCCCAGGAAAGAGAAAAATGGATAAAGAAGTTGTGGTCCTTATGTACAATGGAATATCACTCAGCCAGGAAATCAATGTCGTAAGGTTAGTAGCAGCATGATGAGTGGATTTAGGTACGACGATTCTAAGTGAAATAAGTCACACAGAAAAGGACACTTCTCATAAGGTATCACTGATAGAGGGAATGTAAAAACCGTTACACTTGAACTGAATTACAAAACAGAACAGAGTCACACATGCAGAAAACACACTATGGCTGCTTAACGGGAAAGGTGAGGTGGGGTGATACATAAAACAAGGGTATCAAATTAGCTCAGATACCGTTCCATAAACCCAATATGTAATAGACAAGACCTACTCCTTGCTCAGAGAACTGGACTCAACACGCCCTATTCACCGCACAAGAATATATCTGACTAATAATAATCGTAAAACCTATGTATTGATATCTCTCTGTTAGTGTGTCAAGTGGGTGTAAAGCGGCATAAACACAGCAGTGAAAAGCAGCTAAACCCCATTATAAAAATAAATTACTTTGAAACACCCATGAAACAAAGACAGTGAAAGAGAGAGAAATTCTTACACAATGCGTTCAGGAGCTGTGATGCAACCTGGATTGACCATATCTAGACGCACAGCTGGATGAGACATAAGGGTGGACACTCTTGGGGCTGAGAGGTTTGGTGAGGTTGGGTGAGCAAACGCAGACCCTTTAAAGGAATACTGCGTGGTACCCATCACATGGGTCCCAAATCTCCAGGTTCAAGGGCATCTTCCTACATCAAAAACATGCATGAGAAACCCAGAAGATGGTACACCGTGTGATGGGGAAAGGTTTCTAAAACGCACCTCATTTCTCATCTCCTTGTGCCCGGGTTCGCCATTCCAGCCACTTTACTAGCAAGCTCCCTACTTGGGGCATCAGCACCTTTAACCTCCTGTTCCGTACAGGTTGCAATTTGTCCTGAGGATAAACGGGAAGACGTGGAACCAACGAGAGACTAGCTCTTGGTGTTGGGACAGGCACAGATCACTCTATTTTCCCATCAGAAAGAAGAATTAACCACAGGCTCAGCCTGACACCCGGAACCAGAACAGGGCCTGAAGCCATTCTGCGATTTTGCGGCCAGCTCCCATAAAAACGAGTTGTAAAATGGAGGTTCAGGGCACTGCAATTCACAACCCTGCAGAGTTATAAATGATAACTGTCGTCCACAAATATATTGAGGGAAGGCAAAGAAGAGGATTTGAAATCAAGGCAGAATTGCAGGAAACAGATTTCAGGAGGTAGATACGAATCGCCTTTAAAGCACATGAAAAGCGGCAAAACGTTGACAATGATGCCCTTGGCCAAAAAGGGCGTATGCGTTTTTTCCTGAATATATTCAGGAAAAAACGCATACGCCCTTTTTGGCCAACCAAGCAACCTGGAAAGGCAAATCAGCGCTACAAAGAAGTCTCGCTTCCCGTCGGTCAAAAGGGCCATGCTGAAAAAAGTGTCAAAACCAGAAATGCAGGACAGGCCATGGAGAAATGGGAGCCTTGCTACACTGATGGGCGGGATGTAAATTGCCAAGAGCCACTCTGGAGAAGTGTCCGGTGAGTCCTGAAACATCTGAAAAACACAGCTTAGAGAGCATAGGGCACTTCCACTCAAGGGGGTATAAATTGGGAAAATTAAAAATCAGCAAGACACAAGCACCCCAAAGTTTAGGGCTGCTCTGTTGACCAGGACCTCCACTTCATTCCACCTTAAATATCCCAGGAAAGAGAAAAATGGATAAAGAAGTTGTGGTCCTTATGTACAATGGAATATCACTCAGCCAGGAAATCAATGTCGTAAGGTTAGTAGCAGCATGATGAGTGGATTTAGGTATGACGATTCTAAGTGAAATAAGTCACACAGAAAAGGACACTTCTCATAAGGTATCACTGATAGAGGGAATGTAAAAACCGTTACACTTGAACTGAATTACAAAACAGAACAGAGTCACACATGCAGAAAACACACTATGGCTGCTTAACGGGAAAGGTGAGGTGGGGTGATACATAAAACAAGGGTATCAAATTAGCTCAGATACCGTTCCATAAACCCAATATGTAATAGACAAGACCTACTCCTTGCTCAGAGAACTGGACTCAACACGCCCTATTCACCGCACAACAATATATCTGACTAATAATAATCGTAAAACCTATGTATTGATATCTCTCTGTTAGTGTGTCAAGTGGGTGTAAAGCGGCATAAACACAGCAGTGAAAAGCAGCTAAACCCCATTATAAAAATAAATTACTTTGAAACACCCATGAAACAAAGACAGTGAAAGAGAGAGAAATTCTTACATAATGCGTTCAGGAGCTGTGATGAAACCTGGATTGACCATATCTAGACGCACACCCGGATGAGACATAAGGGTGGACACTCTTGAGGCTGAGAGGTTTGGTGAGGTTGGGTGAGCAAACGCAGACCCTTTAAAGTAATACTGCGTGGTACCCATCGCATGGGTCCCAAATCTCCAGGTTCAAGGGCATCTTCCTACATCAAAAACATGCATGAGAAACCCAGAAGATGGTACACCGTGTGATGGGGAAAGGTTTCTAAAACGCACCTCATTTCTCATCTCCTTGTGCCCGGGTTCGCCATTCCAGCCGCTTTACTAGCAAGCTCCCTACTTGGAGCATCAGCACCTTTAACCTCCTGTTCCGTAGAGGTTGCAATTTGTCCTGAGGATAAACGGGAAGACGTGGAACCAACGAGAGACTAGCTCTTGGTGTTGGGACAGGCACAGGTCACTCTATTTTCGCATCAGAAAGAAGAATTAACCACAGGCTCAGCCTGACCCCCGGAACCAGAACAGGGCCTGAAGCCATTCTGCGATTTTTGCGGCCAGCTCCCATAAAAACGAGTTGTAAAATGGAGGTTCAGGGCACTGCAATTCACAAACCTGCAGAGTTATAAATGATAACTCTCGTCCACAAACATATTGAGGGAAGGCAAATAAGAGGATTTGAAATCAAGGCAGAATTGCAGGAAACAGATTTCAGGAGGTAGATACGAATCGCCTTTAAAGCACATGAAAAGCGGCAAAACGTTGACAATGATGCCCTTGGCCAAAAAGGGCGTATGCGTTTTTTCCTGAATATATTCAGGAAAAAACGCATACGCCCTTTTTGGCCAACCAAGCAACCTGGAAAGGCAAATCAGCGCTACAAAGAAGTCTCGCTTCCCATCGGTCAAAAGGGCCATGCTGAAAAAAGTGTCAAAACCAGAAATGCAGGACAGGCCATGGAGAAATGGGAGCCTTGCTACACTGATGGGCGGGATGTAAATTGCCAAGAGCCACTCTGGAGAAGTGTCCGGTGAGTCCTGAAACATCTGAAAAACACAGCTTAGAGAGCATAGGGCACTTCCACTCATGGGGGTATAAATTGGGAAAATTAAAAATCAGCAAGACACAAGCACCCCAAAGTTTAGGGCTGCTCTGTTGACCAGGACCTCCACTTCATTCCACCTTAAATATCCCAGGAAAGAGAAAAATGGATAAAGAAGTTGTGGTCCTTATGTACAATGGAATATCACTCAGCCAGGAAATCAATGTCGTAAGGTTAGTAGCAGCATGATGAGTGGATTTAGGTATGACGATTCTAAGTGAAATAAGTCACACAGAAAAGGACACTACTCATAAGGTATCACTGATAGAGGGAATGTAAAAACCGTTACACTTGAACTGAATTACCAAACAGAACAGAGTCACACATGCAGAAAACACACTATGGCTGCTTAACGGGAAAGGTGAGGTGGGGTGATACATAAAACAAGGGTATCAAATTAGCTCAGATACCGTTCCATAAACCCAATATGTAATAGACAAGACCTACTCCTTGCTCAGAGAACTGGACTCAACACGCCCTATTCACCGCACAACAATATATCTGACTAATAATAATCGTAAAACCTATGTATTGATATCTCTCTGTTAGTGTGTCAAGTGGGTGTAAAGCGGCATAAACACAGCAGTGAAAAGCAGCTAAACCCCATTATAAAAATAAATTACTTTGAAACAACCATGAAACAAAGACAGTGAAAGAGAGAGAAATTCTTACACAATGCGTTCAGGGGCTGTGATGCAACCTGGATTGACCATATCTAGACGCACAGCTGGATGAGACATAAGGGTGGACACTCTTGGGGCTGAGAGGTTTGGTGAGGTTGGGTGAGCAAACGCAGACCCTTTAAAGGAATACTGCGTGGTACCCATCGCATGGGTCCCAAATCTCCAGGTTCAAGGGCATCTTCCTACATCAAAAACATGCATGAGAAACCCAGAAGATGGTACACCGTGTGATGGGGAAAGGTTTCTAAAACGCACCTCATTTCTCATCTCCTTGTGCCCGGGTTCGCCATTCCAGCCGCTTTACTAGCAAGCTCCCTACTTGGAGCATCAGCACCTTTAACCTCCTGTTCCGTACAGGTTGCAATTTTTCCTGAGGATAAACGGGAAGACATGGAACCAACGAGAGACTAGCTCTTGGTGTTGGGACAGGCACAGGTCACTCTATTTTCCCATCAGAAAGAAGAATCAACTACAGGCTCAGCCTGACCCCCGGAACCAGAACAGGGCCTGAAGCCATTCTGCGATTTTGCGGCCAGCTCCCATAAAAACGAGTTGTAAAATGGAGTTTCAGGGCACTGCAATTCACAAACCTGCAGAGTTATAAATGATAACTCTCGTCCACAAATATATTGAGGGAAGGCAAAGAAGAGGATTTGAAATCAAGGCAGAATTGCAGGAAACAGATTTCAGGAGGTAGATACGAATCGCCTTTAAAGCACATGAAAAGCGGCAAAACGTTGACAATGATGCCCTTGGCCATAAAGGGCGTATGCGTTTTTTCCTGAGTATATTCAGGAAAAAACGCATACGCCCTTTTTGGCCAACCAAGGAACCTGGAAAGGCAAATCAGCGCTACAAAGAAGTCTCGCTTCCCATCGGTCAAAAGGGCCATGCTGAAAAAAGTGTCAAAACCAGAAATGCAGGACAGGCCATGGAGAAATGGGAGCCTTGCTACACTGATGGGCGGGATGTAAATTGCCAAGAGCCACTCTGGAGAAGTGTCCGGTGAGTCCTGAAACATCTGAAAAACACAGCTTAGAGAGCATAGGGCACTTCCACTCATGGGGGTATAAATTGGGAAAATTAAAAATCAGCAAGACACAAGCACCCCAAAGTTTAGGGCTGCTCTGTTGACCAGGACCTCCACTTCATTCCACCTTAAATATCCCAGGAAAGAGAAAAATGGATAAAGAAGTTGTGGTCCTTATGTACAATGGAATATCACTCAGCCAGGAAATCAATGTCGTAAGGTTAGTAGCAGCATGATGAGTGGATTTAGGTACGACGATTCTAAGTGAAATAAGTCACACAGAAAAGGACACTTCTCATAAGGTATCACTGATAGAGGGAATGTAAAAACCGTTACACTTGAACTGAATTACAAAACAGAACAGAGTCACACATGCAGAAAACACACTATGGCTGCTTAACGGGAAAGGTGAGGTGGGGTGATACATAAAGCAAGGGTATCAAATTAGCTCAGATACCATTCCATAAACCCAATATGTAATAGACAAGACCTACTCCTTGCTCAGAGAACTGGACTCAACATGCCCTATTCAACGCACAAGAATATATCTGATTAAAAATAATCGTAAAACCTATGTATTGATATCTCTCTGTTAGTGTGTCAAGTGGGTGTAAAGCGGCATAAACACAGCAGTGAAAAGCAGCTAAACCCCATTATAAAAATAAATTACTTTGAAACACCCATGAAACAAAGACAGTGAAAGAGAGAGAAATTCTTACACAATGCGTTCAGGGGCTGTGATGCAACCTGGATTGACCATATCTAGACGCACAGCTGGATGAGACATAAGGGTGGACACTCTTGGGGCTGAGAGGTTTGGTGAGGTTGGGTGAGCAAACGCAGACCCTTTAAAGGAATACTGCGTGGTACCCATCGCATGGGTCCCAAATCTCCAGGTTCAAGGGCATCTTCCTACATCAAAAACATGCATGAGAAACCCAGAAGATGGTACACCGTGTGATGGGGAAAGGTTTCTAAAACGCACCTCATTTCTCATCTCCTTGTGCCCGAGTTCGCCATTCCAGCCGCTTTACTAGCAAGCTCCCTACTTGGAGCATCAGCACCTTTAACCTCCTGTTCCGTACAGGTTGCAATTTGTCCTGAGGATAAACGGGAAGACGTGGAACCAACGAGAGACTAGCTCTTGGTGTTGGGACAGGCACAGGTCACTCTATTTTCCCATCAGAAAGAAGAATTAACCACAGGCTCAGCCTGACCCCCGGAAACAGAACAGGGCCTGAAGCCATTCTGCGATTTTGCGGCCAGGTCCCATAAAAACGAGTTGTAAAATGGAGGTTCAGGGCACTGCAATTCACAAACCTGCAGAGTTATAAATGAGAACTCTCGTCCACAAATATATTGAGGGAAGGCAAAGAAGAGGATTTGAAATCAAGGCAGAATTGCACGAAACAGATTTCAGGAGGTAGATACGAATCGCCTTTAAAGCACATGAAAAGCGGCAAAACGTTGACAATGATGCCCTTGGCCAAAAAGGGCGTATGCGTTTTTTCCTGAATATATTCAGGAAAAAACGCATACGCCCTTTTTGGCCAACCAAGCAACCTGGAAAGGCAAATCAGCGCTACAAAGAAGACTCGCTTCCCATCGGTCAAAAGGGCCATGCTGAAAAAAGTGTCAAAACCAGAAATGCAGGACAGGCCATGGAGAAATGGGAGCCTTGCTACACTGATGGGTGGGATGTAAATTGCCAAGAGCCACTCTGGAGAAGTGTCCGGTGAGTCCTGAAACATCTGAAAAACACAGCTTAGAGAGCATAGGGCACTTCCACTCATGGGGGTATAAATTGGGAAAATTAAAAATCAGCAAGACACAAGCACCCCAAAGTTTAGGGCTGCTCTGTTGACCAGGACCTCCACTTCATTCCACCTTAAATATCCCAGGAAAGAGAAAAATGGATAAAGAAGTTGTGGTCCTTATGTACAATGGAATATCACTCAGCCAGGAAATCAATGTCGTAAGGTTAGTAGCAGCATGATGAGTGGATTTAGGTACGACGATTCTAAGTGAAATAAGTCACACAGAAAAGGACACTTCTCATAAGGTATCACTGATAGAGGGAATGTAAAAACCGTTACACTTGAACTGAATTACAAAACAGAACAGAGTCACACATGCAGAAAACACACTATGGCTGCTTAACGGGAAAGGTGAGGTGGGGTGATACATAAAACAAGGGTATCAAATTAGCTCAGATACCGTTCCATAAACCCAATATGTAATAGACAAGACCTACTCCTTGCTCAGAGAACTGGACTCAACACGCCCTATTCACCGCACAACAATATATCTGACTAATAATAATCGTAAAACCTATGTATTGATATCTCTCTGTTAGTGTGTCAAGTGGGTGTAAAGCGGCATAAACACAGCAGTGAAAAGCAGCTAAACCCCATTATAAAAATAAATTACTTTGAAACAACCATGAAACAAAGACAGTGAAAGAGAGAGAAATTCTTACACAATGCGTTCAGGGGCTGTGATGCAACCTGGATTGACCATATCTAGACGCACAGCTGGATGAGACATAAGGGTGGACACTCTTGGGGCTGAGAGGTTTGGTGAGGTTGGGTGAGCAAACGCAGACCCTTTAAAGGAATACTGCGTGGTACCCATCGCATGGGTCCCAAATCTCCAGGTTCAAGGGCATCTTCCTACATCAAAAACATGCATGAGAAACCCAGAAGATGGTACACCGTGTGATGGGGAAAGGTTTCTAAAACGCACCTCATTTCTCATCTCCTTGTGCCCGAGTTCGCCATTCCAGCCGCTTTACTAGCAAGCTCCCTACTTGGAGCATCAGCACCTTTAACCTCCTGTTCCGTACAGGTTGCAATTTGTCCTGAGGATAAACGGGAAGACGTGGAACCAACGAGAGACTAGCTCTTGGTGTTGGGACAGGCACAGGTCACTCTATTTTCCCATCAGAAAGAAGAATTAACCACAGGCTCAGCCTGACCCCCGGAAACAGAACAGGGCCTGAAGCCATTCTGCGATTTTGCGGCCAGCTCCCATAAAAACGAGTTGTAAAATGGAGGTTCAGGGCACTGCAATTCACAAACCTGCAGAGTTATAAATGAGAACTCTCGTCCACAAATATATTGAGGGAAGGCAAAGAAGAGGATTTGAAATCAAGGCAGAATTGCACGAAACAGATTTCAGGAGGTAGATACGAATCGCCTTTAAAGCACATGAAAAGCGGCAAAACGTTGACAATGATGCCCTTGGCCAAAAAGGGCGTATGCGTTTTTTCCTGAATATATTCAGGAAAAAACGCATACGCCCTTTTTGGCCAACCAAGCAACCTGGAAAGGCAAATCAGCGCTACAAAGAAGTCTCGCTTCCCATCGGTCAAAAGGGCCATGCTGAAAAAAGTGTCAAAACCAGAAATGCAGGACAGGCCATGGAGAAATGGGAGCCTTGCTACACTGATGGGCGGGATGTAAATTGCCAAGAGCCACTCTGGAGAAGTGTCCGGTGAGTCCTGAAACATCTGAAAAACACAGCTTAGAGAGCATAGGGCACTTCCACTCATGGGGGTATAAATTGGGAAAATTAAAAATCAGCAAGACACAAGCACCCCAAAGTTTAGGGCTGCTCTGTTGACCAGGACCTCCACTTCATTCCACCTTAAATATCCCAGGAAAGAGAAAAATGGATAAAGAAGTTGTGGTCCTTATGTACAATGGAATATCACTCAGCCAGGAAATCAATGTCGTAAGGTTAGTAGCAGCATGATGAGTGGATTTAGGTACGACGATTCTAAGTGAAATAAGTCACACAGAAAAGGACACTTCTCATAAGGTATCACTGATAGAGGGAATGTAAAAACCGTTACACTTGAACTGAATTACCAAACAGAACAGAGTCACACATGCAGAAAACACACTATGGCTGCTTAACGGGAAAGGTGAGGTGGGGTGATACATAAAACAAGGGTATCAAATTAGCTCAGATACCGTTCCATAAACCCAATATGTAATAGACAAGACCTACTCCTTGCTCAGAGAACTGGACTCAACACGCCCTATTCACCGCACAACAATATATCTGACTAATAATAATCGTAAAACCTATGTATTGATATCTCTCTGTTAGTGTGTCAAGTGGGTGTAAAGCGGCATAAACACAGCAGTGAAAAGCAGCTAAACCCCATTATAAAAATAAATTACTTTGAAACACCCATGAAACAAAGACAGTGAAAGAGAGAGAAATTCTTACACAATGCGTTCAGGGGCTGTGATGCAACCTGGATTGACCATATCTAGACGCACAGCTGGATGAGACATAAGGGTGGACACTCTTGGGGCTGAGAGGTTTGGTGAGGTTGGGTGAGCAAACGCAGACCCTTTAAAGGAATACTGCGTGGTACCCATCGCATGGGTCCCAAATCTCCAGGTTCAAGGGCATCTTCCTACATCAAAAACATGCATGAGAAACCCAGAAGATGGTACACCGTGTGATGGGGAAAGGTTTCTAAAACGCACCTCATTTCTCATCTCCTTGTGCCCGGGTTCGCCATTCCAGCCGCTTTACTAGCAAGCTCCCTACTTGGAGCATCAGCACCTTTAACCTCCTGTTCCGTACAGGTTGCAATTTTTCCTGAGGATAAACGGGAAGACATGGAACCAACGAGAGACTAGCTCTTGGTGTTGGGACAGGCACAGGTCACTCTATTTTCCCATCAGAAAGAAGAATCAACTACAGGCTCAGCCTGACCCCCGGAACCAGAACAGGGCCTGAAGCCATTCTGCGATTTTGCGGCCAGCTCCCATAAAAACGAGTTGTAAAATGGAGGTTCAGGGCACTGCAATTCACAAACCTGCAGAGTTATAAATGATAACTCTCGTCCACAAATATATTGAGGGAAGGAAAAGAAGAGGATTTGAAATCAAGGCAGAATTGCAGGAAACAGATTTCAGGAGGTAGATACGAATCGCCTTTAAAGCACATGAAAAGCGGCAAAACGTTGACAATGATGCCCTTGGCCATAAAGGGCGTATGCGTTTTTTCCTGAGTATATTCAGGAAAAAACGCATACGCCCTTTTTGGCCAACCAAGCAACCTGGAAAGGCAAATCAGCGCTACAAAGAAGTCTCGCTTCCCATCGGTCAAAAGGGCCATGCTGAAAAAAGTGTCAAAACCAGAAATGCAGGACAGGCCATGGAGAAATGGGAGCCTTGCTACACTGATGGGCGGGATGTAAATTGCCAAGAGCCACTCTGGAGAAGTGTCCGGTGAGTCCTGAAACATCTGAAAAACACAGCTTAGAGAGCATAGGGCACTTCCACTCATGGGGGTATAAATTGGGAAAATTAAAAATCAGCAAGACACAAGCACCCCAAAGTTTAGGGCTGCTCTGTTGACCAGGACCTCCACTTCATTCCACCTTAAATATCCCAGGAAAGAGAAAAATGGATAAAGAAGTTGTGGTCCTTATGTACAATGGAATATCACTCAGCCAGGAAATCAATGTCGTAAGGTTAGTAGCAGCATGATGAGTGGATTTAGGTACGACGATTCTAAGTGAAATAAGTCACACAGAAAAGGACACTTCTCATAAGGTATCACTGATAGAGGGAATGTAAAAACCGTTACACTTGAACTGAATTACAAAACAGAACAGAGTCACACATGCAGAAAACACACTATGGCTGCTTAACGGGAAAGGTGAGGTGGGGTGATACATAAAGC
This sequence comes from Balaenoptera borealis, assembly GCF_965194805.1. Lineage (NCBI taxonomy): Eukaryota > Metazoa > Chordata > Mammalia > Artiodactyla > Balaenopteridae > Balaenoptera > Balaenoptera borealis. The sequence continues at coordinate 165,509 of NW_028122907.1, forward strand.
AAGGGTATCAAATTAGCTCAGATACCATTCCATAAACCCAATATGTAATAGACAAGACCTACTCCTTGCTCAGAGAACTGGACTCAACATGCCCTATTCAACGCACAAGAATATATCTGATTAAAAATAATCGTAAAACCTATGTATTGATATCTCTCTGTTAGTGTGTCAAGTGGGTGTAAAGCGGCATAAACACAGCAGTGAAAAGCAGCTAAACCCCATTATAAAAATAAATTACTTTGAAACACCCATGAAACAAAGACAGTGAAAGAGAGAGAAATTCTTACACAATGCGTTCAGGGGCTGTGATGCAACCTGGATTGACCATATCTAGACGCACAGCTGGATGAGACATAAGGGTGGACACTCTTGGGGCTGAGAGGTTTGGTGAGGTTGGGTGAGCAAACGCAGACCCTTTAAAGGAATACTGCGTGGTACCCATCGCATGGGTCCCAAATCTCCAGGTTCAAGGGCATCTTCCTACATCAAAAACATGCATGAGAAACCCAGAAGATGGTACACCGTGTGATGGGGAAAGGTTTCTAAAACGCACCTCATTTCTCATCTCCTTGTGCCCGAGTTCGCCATTCCAGCCGCTTTACTAGCAAGCTCCCTACTTGGAGCATCAGCACCTTTAACCTCCTGTTCCGTACAGGTTGCAATTTGTCCTGAGGATAAACGGGAAGACGTGGAACCAACGAGAGACTAGCTCTTGGTGTTGGGACAGGCACAGGTCACTCTATTTTCCCATCAGAAAGAAGAATTAACCACAGGCTCAGCCTGACCCCCGGAAACAGAACAGGGCCTGAAGCCATTCTGCGATTTTGCGGCCAGCTCCCATAAAAACGAGTTGTAAAATGGAGGTTCAGGGCACTGCAATTCACAAACCTGCAGAGTTATAAATGAGAACTCTCGTCCACAAATATATTGAGGGAAGGCAAAGAAGAGGATTTGAAATCAAGGCAGAATTGCACGAAACAGATTTCAGGAGGTAGATACGAATCGCCTTTAAAGCACATGAAAAGCGGCAAAACGTTGACAATGATGCCCTTGGCCAAAAAGGGCGTATGCGTTTTTTCCTGAATATATTCAGGAAAAAACGCATACGCCCTTTTTGGCCAACCAAGCAACCTGGAAAGGCAAATCAGCGCTACAAACAAGTCTCGCTTCCCATCGGTCAAAAGGGCCATGCTGAAAAAAGTGTCAAAACCAGAAATGCAGGACAGGCCATGGAGAAATGGGAGCCTTGCTACACTGATGGGTGGGATGTAAATTGCCAAGAGCCACTCTGGAGAAGTGTCCGGTGAGTCCTGAAACATCTGAAAAACACAGCTTAGAGAGCATAGGGCACTTCCACTCATGGGGGTATAAATTGGGAAAATTAAAAATCAGCAAGACACAAGCACCCCAAAGTTTAGGGCTGCTCTGTTGACCAGGACCTCCACTTCATTCCACCTTAAATATCCCAGGAAAGAGAAAAATGGATAAAGAAGTTGTGGTCCTTATGTACAATGGAATATCACTCAGCCAGGAAATCAATGTCGTAAGGTTAGTAGCAGCATGATGAGTGGATTTAGGTACGACGATTCTAAGTGAAATAAGTCACACAGAAAAGGACACTTCTCATAAGGTATCACTGATAGAGGGAATGTAAAAACCGTTACACTTGAACTGAATTACAAAACAGAACAGAGTCACACATGCAGAAAACACACTATGGCTGCTTAACGGGAAAGGTGAGGTGGGGTGATACATAAAACAAGGGTATCAAATTAGCTCAGATACCGTTCCATAAACCCAATATGTAATAGACAAGACCTACTCCTTGCTCAGAGAACTGGACTCAACACGCCCTATTCACCGCACAACAATATATCTGACTAATAATAATCGTAAAACCTATGTATTGATATCTCTCTGTTAGTGTGTCAAGTGGGTGTAAAGCGGCATAAACACAGCAGTGAAAAGCAGCTAAACCCCATTATAAAAATAAATTACTTTGAAACCACCATGAAACAAAGACAGTGAAAGAGAGAGAAATTCTTACACAATGCGTTCAGGGGCTGTGATGCAACCTGGATTGACCATATCTAGACGCACAGCTGGATGAGACATAAGGGTGGACACTCTTGGGGCTGAGAGGTTTGGTGAGGTTGGGTGAGCAAACGCAGACCCTTTAAAGGAATACTGCGTGGTACCCATCGCATGGGTCCCAAATCTCCAGGTTCAAGGGCATCTTCCTACATCAAAAACATGCATGAGAAACCCAGAAGATGGTACACCGTGTGATGGGGAAAGGTTTCTAAAACGCACCTCATTTCTCATCTCCTTGTGCCCGAGTTCGCCATTCCAGCCGCTTTACTAGCAAGCTCCCTACTTGGAGCATCAGCACCTTTAACCTCCTGTTCCGTACAGGTTGCAATTTGTCCTGAGGATAAACGGGAAGACGTGGAACCAACGAGAGACTAGCTCTTGGTGTTGGGACAGGCACAGGTCACTCTATTTTCCCATCAGAAAGAAGAATTAACCACAGGCTCAGCCTGACCCCCGGAAACAGAACAGGGCCTGAAGCCATTCTGCGATTTTGCGGCCAGCTCCCATAAAAACGAGTTGTAAAATGGAGGTTCAGGGCACTGCAATTCACAAACCTGCAGAGTTATAAATGAGAACTCTCGTCCACAAATATATTGAGGGAAGGCAAAGAAGAGGATTTGAAATCAAGGCAGAATTGCACGAAACAGATTTCAGGAGGTAGATACGAATCGCCTTTAAAGCACATGAAAAGCGGCAAAACGTTGACAATGATGCCCTTGGCCAAAAAGGGCGTATGCGTTTTTTCCTGAATATATTCAGGAAAAAACGCATACGCCCTTTTTGGCCAACCAAGCAACCTGGAAAGGCAAATCAGCGCTACAAAGAAGTCTCGCTTCCCATCGGTCAAAAGGGCCATGCTGAAAAAAGTGTCAAAACCAGAAATGCAGGACAGGCCATGGAGAAATGGGAGCCTTGCTACACTGATGGGCGGGATGTAAATTGCCAAGAGCCACTCTGGAGAAGTGTCCGGTGAGTCCTGAAACATCTGAAAAACACAGCTTAGAGAGCATAGGGCACTTCCACTCATGGGGGTATAAATTGGGAAAATTAAAAATCAGCAAGACACAAGCACCCCAAAGTTTAGGGCTGCTCTGTTGACCAGGACCTCCACTTCATTCCACCTTAAATATCCCAGGAAAGAGAAAAATGGATAAAGAAGTTGTGGTCCTTATGTACAATGGAATATCACTCAGCCAGGAAATCAATGTCGTAAGGTTAGTAGCAGCATGATGAGTGGATTTAGGTACGACGATTCTAAGTGAAATAAGTCACACAGAAAAGGACACTTCTCATAAGGTATCACTGATAGAGGGAATGTAAAAACCGTTACACTTGAACTGAATTACCAAACAGAACAGAGTCACACATGCAGAAAACACACTATGGCTGCTTAACGGGAAAGGTGAGGTGGGGTGATACATAAAACAAGGGTATCAAATTAGCTCAGATACCGTTCCATAAACCCAATATGTAATAGACAAGACCTACTCCTTGCTCAGAGAACTGGACTCAACACGCCCTATTCACCGCACAACAATATATCTGACTAATAATAATCGTAAAACCTATGTATTGATATCTCTCTGTTAGTGTGTCAAGTGGGTGTAAAGCGGCATAAACACAGCAGTGAAAAGCAGCTAAACCCCATTAGGAAAATAAATTACTTTGAAACAACCATGAAACAAAGACAGTGAAAGAGAGAGAAATTCTTACACAATGCGTTCAGGGGCTGTGATGCAACCTGGATTGACCATATCTAGACGCACAGCTGGATGAGACATAAGGGTGGACACTCTTGGGGCTGAGAGGTTTGGTGAGGTTGGGTGAGCAAACGCAGACCCTTTAAAGGAATACTGCGTGGTACCCATCGCATGGGTCCCAAATCTCCAGGTTCAAGGGCATCTTCCTACATCAAAAACATGCATGAGAAACCCAGAAGATGGTACACCGTGTGATGGGGAAAGGTTTCTAAAACGCACCTCATTTCTCATCTCCTTGTGCCCGGGTTCGCCATTCCAGCCGCTTTACTAGCAAGCTCCCTACTTGGAGCATCAGCACCTTTAACCTCCTGTTCCGTACAGGTTGCAATTTTTCCTGAGGATAAACGGGAAGACATGGAACCAACGAGAGACTAGCTCTTGGTGTTGGGACAGGCACAGGTCACTCTATTTTCCCATCAGAAAGAAGAATCAACTACAGGCTCAGCCTGACCCCCGGAACCAGAACAGGGCCTGAAGCCATTCTGCGATTTTGCGGCCAGCTCCCATAAAAACGAGTTGTAAAATGGAGGTTCAGGGCACTGCAATTCACAAACCTGCAGAGTTATAAATGATAACTCTCGTCCACAAATATATTGAGGGAAGGAAAAGAAGAGGATTTGAAATCAAGGCAGAATTGCAGGAAACAGATTTCAGGAGGTAGATACGAATCGCCTTTAAAGCACATGAAAAGCGGCAAAACGTTGACAATGATGCCCTTGGCCATAAAGGGCGTATGCGTTTTTTCCTGAGTATATTCAGGAAAAAACGCATACGCCCTTTTTGGCCAACCAAGCAACCTGGAAAGGCAAATCAGCGCTACAAAGAAGTCTCGCTTCCCATCGGTCAAAAGGGCCATGCTGAAAAAACTGTCAAAACCAGAAATGCAGGACAGGCCATGGAGAAATGGGAGCCTTGCTACACTGATGGGCGGGATGTAAATTGCCAAGAGCCACTCTGGAGAAGTGTCCGGTGAGTCCTGAAACATCTGAAAAACACAGCTTAGAGAGCATAGGGCACTTCCACTCATGGGGTTATAAATTGGGAAAATTAAAAATCAGCAAGACACAAGCACCCCAAAGTTTAGGGCTGCTCTGTTGACCAGGACCTCCACTTCATTCCACCTTAAATATCCCAGGAAAGAGAAAAATGGATAAAGAAGTTGTGGTCCTTATGTACAATGGAATATCACTCAGCCAGGAAATCAATGTCGTAAGGTTAGTAGCAGCATGATGAGTGGATTTAGGTACGACGATTCTAAGTGAAATAAGTCACACAGAAAAGGACACTTCTCATAAGGTATCACTGATAGAGGGAATGTAAAAACCGTTACACTTGAACTGAATTACAAAACAGAACAGAGTCACACATGCAGAAAACACACTATGGCTGCTTAACGGGAAAGGTGAGGTGGGGTGATACATAAAACAATGGTATCAAATTAGCTCAGATACCATTCCATAAACCCAATATGTAATAGACAAGACCTACTCCTTGCTCAGAGAACTGGACTCAACACGCCCTATTCAACGCACAAGAATATATCTGATTAAAAATAATCGTAAAACCTATGTATTGATATCTCTCTGTTAGTGTGTCAAGTGGGTGTAAAGCGGCATAAACACAGCAGTGAAAAGCAGCTAAACCCCATTATAAAAATAAATTACTTTGAAACACCCATGAAACAAAGACAGTGAAAGAGAGAGAAATTCTTACACAATGCGTTCAGGGGCTGTGATGCAACCTGGATTGACCATATCTAGACGCACAGCTGGATGAGACATAAGGGTGCACACTCTTGGGGCTGAGAGGTTTGGTGAGGTTGGGTGAGCAAACGCAGACCCTTTAAAGGAATACTGCGTGGTACCCATCGCATGGGTCCCAAATCTCCAGGTTCAAGGGCATCTTCCTACATCAAAAACATGCATGAGAAACCCAGAAGATGGTACACCGTGTGATGGGGAAAGGTTTCTAAAACACACCTCATTTCTCATCTCCTTGTGCCCGGGTTCGCCATTCCAGCCGCTTTACTAGCAAGCTCCCTACTTGGAGCATC